>NC_064600.1:6279758-6567258 GCF_943734735.2 Anopheles gambiae | reverse complement strand
AAACGTTTGCATTGCCGGGCACAAACGGACACCTCTCACATTTGTGAAACAGATTGCCGTCTGTTCAGAGCAATGGAAAGAGTTCTAGTGAATGGTTTTAATACTTATACAGCTCGTTTCTACCACACTTATTGCAAGCAATTCCAATCAGAATGGATTGATCATCATTAATTACGGTACACCGTGTGGGAATAACAATATGCACAAAATGCAATAAAATTACAAAATCGTTTAACTTCATCACAGATCTCTATTGTAAAGTTCTAGTAAAGGCTGAACAGCGTCACTTTCCAGCGGTAGCATGGATGTTGTTTGCTCAGCTTACATCCATACAATGGCAACCGCTTTGGTTATGGAAAACGCAACGCCGACTTGGTTTTGAGTGTTTCCAGGAGTCCAGGAGGCCTACTTTTTAGCTAAACCAGAGCTAAAAATGTCATCAACGATGTGTTAGGACAGTTTTTCCAACAAGTGTTCCGAGGAACTGTCGAGGATGCCTCAAAATCAGAATATTGGTGTCCTATTTTCGGTAGCCGCTACTGTAGGTCCAGATACTGTTTATTCGCTCAGTAATCCGCACTTTTGACAATCAAATTCGTGAGATGAACCAATGTTTGGTCAAAAGTAGTGAAATATGATTATTTGTTTTTTTTTTAAATAGAAAAGCTACTAGAAAAGCCATAATCGTGATAAACATTTCAACAGGAATGTCTAGAAAAAGATTTCAACAAATGTTTGATCCCAAAGCTTTGAACAAAGTCCCCGAATGTAATCCCTGTAAAAGAGGGCCGCGGCCACTGTGTTTTCAAAGTCAATTGATCTGTGATCCTGAAAAGGTCGGAGACCACTGCGGTATAGGATCGGGATCAATTCCACGACCGGTGTGGTGTCAGGATCAGTTGAAAGATCGGTTATGGGTTATGATTAGTTCCAGGGCCAGGTTTATGAAAAATTTCAACACATACAGTCCGAATTCAATAATTGAATGCTTTTTTGTTGGCATACTGTTTAATTGACCGCTCGATAGTTGGCTGACAGTTCCATTAAAAGCATGCGTTTGTGTGGGAAAACCGGTTTTTTGAAAATTTCACAAAAATCTCATGGCCTGCCAAGAAAATTTCATAACTGGTTTGTCACGAAAAACGTGCCAACTAAACAGCACACATTCAACAGTCGAAGGGGGAATCGAAGTTCAACCAGTGAGCTCAGACGGTATATGAGATTGGAGTCAGTTCCTGCACCAGAACGATTTCTGTAAAATTTCAGAATGGACATGGGTTCTGGATTAGTCCCAGGATCGGTATGAACTTTGAATCAGTATTTTTCAATGCATCCCTTGGAACTAAATGTCACCTGGAATTTGGGTTGCCTTTTCAAAAATCCTTAGCACGCACCCTAAAGTTATTAAAAATACCCTCTTACATCTTACATCTTACATAAAACGCTAATTGGGCCAAATTAACTAGTTTAGAAAAACTGTTGGAACCCCGCATAACCAGCGTGATCCGTTCCGCTGGCTTAATTTAATGCTGAAGTGCTTTACAGGGTTTCCCGCGATTTATTGGTTAGTTCCCATATTTTTTTGGTGCGTTCCCACTATTTTTTGGTCGTTTCCCAGAATTTTTTGGTCCAATTGTTTTGATATCCAATCGGAAAATACCAATAAATTATGGGAACGAGCCAAAAATCTATGGGATACGATCAGAAAATCGTGGGAACGCACCAAAAAAATCATGTGATCAATAAATCGTGGGAAACCCTGTATGTGAAAAATTAAAAAAAAATGGTAGCAGAACTATAAATGTGTCTTTACCATAATAAACAATTTCTATTGTTTTTCGCGCTTGACTTGCGTTTAAAGCCACAGGTTCGCCCGAACGATACTTGCGGAAAGCAGAGAAAACAACCGCATGCTGTAATTTGCTGCAAAATAATATAATGATTAACGATCTTTTGTTGGGTTGTGCACAGGGAATAGTTGGTTGTTTGGTTGTTAGACATTTGTCAGCTGCTGCTGCTAGTCCTTTTTTCCTCTCAAAATAAGCCAGTTTCATAACATCAACCATACAACACCCCTGTACTCGTACGAAACTCCTGCAAGAGCCACCAATTGATTGGCGATGGTAAAGACAAACTCGTCAACATGTACCACAAAGTTGTGCAAAATCATACGTCACTTTGCCGCTGGGGAATAGTTTTCTATCCAAGATTTTCAGTATCAAAACTCTTCTTTCAACGTGAACTATTCAAAATAAAAGAAATGCTCGCTGTTACCAATTAGCAATAGTCCGGATGACCTATCGAGAGCCTCTGCAAATGCCCCAAGGTAGTTGTAGCTCTTGTATTTGCACTATTGCGAGGTATTATTATTTACTTTTTAATTTTTTTATTTTACCCATAAACATAGCCATACCACTTGAACTACACGCCTTAGTAAGCTTCAACCGAGGCGCTACAATAGAGCAAATGGGGCAAAATATTACCTTTTGCTCAACCTCGCTCAACTTGGGGTTTTTGTACGTTTTAAAAACAGCAAACCATTGTCCAAAGAAGTTCCTTTATATGCTCCCTCCCCCCTCCCCTCCCCCCCCCCTCCCTCCTGTCCTACGGAAGCGCCCACCTGTTATGCAACGTTCCTGCGAGCAAAGGGCCTGTGCCGGCGGGGCGATCTTGATCGAAGCGGAATAAATTCTAATTCCAAGCGATTATTCGAACGGCCCATTAAATTGAACCGTCCCAGTCCCCGGCAATAGATCATCATTGAGCGGCAAACGAAACGGCAATGGCACCGCACACTTAAATGCCGTTTAATAGCTTCGCTTTACCTACCGGGAGGAGAGCGAGAAAACGGATTTTATCACACCAACTCCCCCCGCCACGAAACCCGTACGGTGGCAAACGGGCCAACTTTGGTCGCCGACTGCTCGCTACCGTGCGCACAACCACCGAAATTGCCCCCATTTTTCCCCCGCTGGAAACTACCCTTCTTCCCACCCCCACTCCCACCGTACTCACCAACGCGGGCGACAATTGCAACACACACACACACACACACGGTCTCACGGTTTACAGGTGTGCAAAGATTGGGTCGCCTGGCATTGGCATTTAAATTGCCGCCGTCGGTTTAGCCCCCAGGGGGGGGGGGAGTTTGCGCCCTTTTTCACCCTGCTGCCGGTTCCCACAAGCGGCTGGCCGCTGGCCACGAAAAGCTGCTGCCAGCAAAAGCGGCGCGAAAGGCATTCGGCAAACAGCTACCCACGAAACGCGAAAGCGCGAAACAAAGCGTGACAAATTTTCCACCGCCCCCCGGTGGCGCGAGTAGAGGGCAGAGGGCCCGCCAAGGTGTGGCGAAAGTATTTGAGCAAAAGGAGGGGGGGGGGGTACGCGGAAAATACCACCCTCTTACGGTGGGTATTTTTATTGTTGGGCGGGCGGGCTACGGCGTGGCAACTTTCCCACCGTGGCGCCGACGGGTGGATATTAGATGGGCTGAGCGCTGGGCAAGGAGGGGTGGGGAGGAGATGAAAGTATAATTTTGTAGAATATTTTTGCCCCGGCCCACTCAGGGTGGACGAGCAGCAAAAACGAAGCTAGAGAGAAAAATTAAAACCCCTCAAAGATAAGCAACCGAAAAAGGACATTAAAATACAATCCGTTCGCTGCCCAAAACGGGGTTGATGGTCGATAAAGCAGCCAATTGCCAAATGAGATAATTGTGGGTAAACAAGGGCGAGGAAATGGACTCTCAGCGGGGAGTTTTGTGTTTTTTTTTTCTTCCTGCTTTTGATTTCATTTTCCTTTTCGGCTGTGGATTGCATCAAACCGTTTTGGGGCGACAAATTAGAGGTGATGAAATGAGGGAAAATCCAATTTAAAGCACCCACCCAATGTACCATCCACCCAAACGGGGAGTGAGCTTTTCTTTTCGTGATGGTAAGGGGAGGGTTGAGATTTTGTGGCAAAGAGAGAACGAGAAAGAGAGCGAGAGAGAGCACACGAGAACCAAAAATTATCGCAAAATTGAACACACAGCAAAGGGGTAGCAGGTAGCAATGGGAACCGCAATGTCTCTCTCTCTCTCTCTCTCTATCTTTCTGACTTTCCTACCGGCACACGTACAGCAGGACAATGATTACGGCAACGCGTCCAGGGTGGAAAATGTACGACTAATTGCTCCGGGATGCCCGGGAGTGCGGGAAAACTCCACCAACCACCCAGGGGCGGCCCCCGAAAATGTCTGCCCTTATTTGCACCTTATTATCCATTAAACTCTTTGCGCTTCGTGTGTGTGTGAGAGAGTTTGTATGTGACTGCGGTTGGTTTCTTTTCCCGCACATTCAAACCCCCGTTCCCGTCTCGAAAAATGTCTCGCAAAAGGGGGGGAAAAACGCACTTCCCCACTCGCCATATTACACGAAACGGCACAAATGCCCTCAGCATAATGTTAGATGCTGAACCCCGTTTAGCAGCGGGTTTTTCATTTGTCATCGTTGTCGCCATCTTTTACTTCTTCCCCATGCACTTCCCTTCCTCACCAGTCGCGCACAGCCCGGGCAGGGTTTGCTCCTGGGAGTGGGTTTTCATCCACTGCTCACTGCTATTCCCTGGCGGCCAGTCGTCCTCTTCTCCGTTCACTAGCCCTTTCCCGCCTCCACACGACCCACCCCCCCCCCCCCCCGCCACCCCGCTGCATAAAACCACTCATCGGAAAGCAACGTTTATGCTGATGGTTTTGCCCGCGGGTGCGAATAGTGCCGCACATGGGAGGAAAACTGCATTTCATCATTTTCCCCCCCGTCAGCCTGGGTACGGGACTTGTTTCTGTTCTCAGCTATGTGTGTGTGTGATGCAACCGCAATACAAAAAAAAACTGTGGAACCGGGTAATAATTGCCCCCCCCCCCTGTGCCCGTACTGGCGGCCCGAGAACCGGTCGTCGGTGGTCGCTAACGTAATTAGAAGCTTATTATGTTACGGAGGAGCGCTGTTACGCCTGCATGTAGGCTGAGCAGGTTGATGATGAGTTTTTTTTTCTTTCTTTTTTTTTTGACATGTCGTTTCAATGGTTGTGCTTGTGCGCGGGCACGGATGGAGAAGTTTTCATCCAATCCCCTAATAATCATCATTACCATTAGGTTTCGGGAGGGTCCTTGGAAAAAAGACCGTGGGTCCGTGAAAGGAATTGTGCAGAGAAATAGTGTGCCACGCAGCGCGTGTGCCTTCCCCGCGGGCGAGCAGTATCTTAAATTATGTGGCAAGATTTAAATTAAAAAACGGCTTTCAAAAAAAAAGCTTGTGTGTTGTGTGAGAGTGAAAAAACAGCGCAAATACTAAACGCTTGAAAGTATGCAATGCAGCAATTTTTTAATGTAATCGACACATGCAAGCTATACATGCAGGCGCAAATTTGGACTAACTTGTTCACTTAGCTCGGTTAAAGAGGTACGCAATGACATTTCCTGTGCTGAGAGGACTGCTCCGGAATAATTGGCTTCCAAACCCATTTCAATTCATTCTGGTGACCAATTCCTAAACTAAACCCATACTGTTCCTGGAACTGACACTGAACCCATGCCGGTTCTGGAACCGTTACTGAAATCATGCTAGTTCCGGAGCTGATGCTCAACTCATTCCGGTCCCGGAATCGATGATGAACCCATACGGGTCCTGGAACTGATACTAAACCCATATCGGTCTTGGAATCTGGAACCGAACCTATACCAGTCCCGGAACTAATATTGTACCTACCAAGGTCCTGGAACTGATACTGAATCCATATCGGTTTCGGAACCTGAAACCGAACCTATACCAGTCCCGGAACTAATAATGAACCTACACCGATTCTGGAACTGATACTGAATCCATACTGGTCTCGGAACCTGGAACCGAACCTATACTAGTACCGGAACTAATAATGAACCTACACCGATCCTGGAACTGATGCTGAACTCATACCGGTCTCGGAACCTGCAACCGAACCTATACCAGGCCCAGAACTAATAATGAACCTACACCGGTCCTGGAGCGGATCGTGAATCCATACCGATTCTGGAATCCAAGATGAACCTATACCGGTCCTGAAATAGGTCATGAACCCATACCGATTCTGGAATCGATCATAAACACATACCAGTCCTGGAATCGAGCACGTGCCCATACCGGTCCTAGAACTACTAATGAAACCATATCGGTCCCGGGACTTATAATGAACCCATACCGGTCCTGGAATCGATCAAGAAACCATAATGGTCCTAAAATTGAAGATGAAACTACACAGGTCCTAGAACCGAGCATGAACCCATGCCAATACTGGAATCGATCAAGTACCCATATCAGTCCTGAAATCGGGGATGAACCTGCACAAGTCCTGGGATCTATCATGAAACCATACTGGTCGTGGAATGGATCATCAACTTCCACCAGTCCTGGAATCCTTGATGAACCCATACCGATTCCGGAATCGATCATAAACACATACCATGTCTGGAACCGAGCACGTACCCATACCGGTCCTAGAACTAATAATGAAACCATACCGGCTCCGGAACTTATAATACCGATCCTGGAACCGATCAAGAAATCATACCGGCCCTGATATTGAAGATGGAATCGATCAAGAAACTATACCAGCCCTTAAATTGAAGAAGAACCTACACAGGTCCTGGAGCATGAACCCATACCGATTCTGGAATCGATCATAAACACATACGAGTTCTGGAACCAAGCATGAACCCATACCGATCCTGGAATCGATCAAGTGCCGATACCAGTCCTGAAATCGGAGATGAACCTACACAAGTCCTGGAACCGAGCATGAGCCCATACCTGCCCTGGAATCGATCATTAACCTACACCGGTCCCGGAACCGAGCATGAACCTATACCGGTCCTGGAATTTATCGTGAACCCATACCGGTCCTACAACTAATAATGACCCCCTACTAATCCAGGAACCTAAGCATGAGCCTATATCAGGTCTAAAATAGCACCTCTATTTGTGCGACGAAAGTACATTGCATATTTTAAGGCGCTTGCTAAAATAACCCTTAAGCAGAATAATAGTCGAATTGGAATTTTATTGCTTACATTACGTTGTTTTGTTGCACGTTTTATTTAAGCAACCGATTAAAACACATTTCACCCGGCACATATTATTTCCCCGCCCCGCGACGTTTCGTATTTGCCCTTCTTGCTACGGTTCCCTTTTCGGTGAGCGTATTTTTTTTTTTTTCATTTCACACTATCAAACAGCACGACATGCATGAAATCCTCTGTGGCGTATAATTATAGTGCGCAATGTAATGCCGTTATCGCACTGTTGACGCTTCACAGTTGGTTTACACCCGCTGGGCAGGGATTGATTTAATTCGTTCTTTTTTTTTCGCCCCGGATCCGAACTAACGGACGCTTCGGTGGAAGCGTTTTAAAAGTTGCCCCGCATTTGATTGATTTGAGTTTTCATAAGAATTTGTTTTTGCTTGTTGGAAATTGTGTTCTCATTGAGAAGTTAGGCAAAACCCAATTCGATGACGCTCTCAGTTGGAATTTGGACACGTTAGAGGCTACAGAAGAGTCAATTGTTAGCAATTAGCACCTAAAAGTAAGGTTAGTTTAAAGTTGATCTGTTATTTTATGGCTTTTTATTAAAATTGTCATTAAATTATCAGTGTGAACATCTCAATCAAAATCAAATAATAACGAAAAACATCAAGAAAGGTTCGAGCGAACGCGCTGCTAATACATATAGTAGTTTTGATGCGCCTTTACGGTATGCAATACTCATAACAAAACTATCGCATTCAACAACCAAACGCACCAACAGCGGTACAATTGCATACTGTAAGGCGCTAACAGCATATAGGACCCCAGCTGAATGGTTTTGGTTTTCAATTTTACAACGCTCTGGCCTGTTTGCACTGCCGCATCTAGATAACATTTAATTTGAGCGTGTGCATTGAACCCTCTTCCCGCGCTGTGCGGTGATTGCCACCCTTTTTTTTCACATAACCAATTCACGGTCGGACAGTGTGGCACGATAAATTACAGTGTACGATACGGGATGTCGCGCACCGTCACATTTACAGTAACGTTCGCGATCCGTCCGGCTGTTGGGGCCCTTGTTCGGCACGGGCATTGTTCCGTGCGTAATGCTAGCAGTAGTGCACGATACACGGACCGGCTTTGATGGCCCAACGCCTAGCACATTTGATCATCGTGCATTCAGGTACATGCAGCCGGCAGCCGGAGCATGTCGCCGAGCAAACAACGCAACATCGCAAGTAACATCTACCGAGGTACCGAGGCGAAATCCAGCACGAGCTGAGAGTGTTTAATCGATCGATTGTTTACCGAACCGAGGGCGTTTGACAAGCGCAAAGCGGTCTCCCGGCCCTGGCTGCTCACTTGCCAATGACAACTTTTCTTTCCCTTCGCTTGTCGTGTTTTTTTTCTTTCTACATCAACAGCATTACGGATACGGAGGGCAAAAGGTTCGAGCCCTCGGAAAACCACTCGCAATGGCTGCTAATTTGTTTTAGGACATCGTTGGGTTGGGATGCGCCAACAAAATAAAACCCAAATGACTGGCGTCGATTAATGCATCGATACATGGTGTTGGAGGAGTGAAGTTAAAAAAAAAGAACAACCACCACCACCACTCAGCACACGGATGGACGTGTCCGGTGTGCAGCTTTTGGCGACACACCATTACCCCGCGGCCCACCCAATACTGCCCGGAACGTGCTCCGGCCCGCTGAAACGGACCAGGCGCCTCCATCGCCACCAACACGCCCGATACGTGCCACGGCACAAACGGGACAAAGATGGATGCTCTTTTGCTCGTGTTCACATTGTCTGCTACCGCTGCCCGCTTCCCATTCGTTGCCAGCACGAAGCGGCACGGCACAAAACGAATCGCAAACGGCCGGAGCCGTAGCCCGCTGACGGGCGCGTATTGTTATTTAAAATAATGGAAATGTTCGCGGCGTGGTAATGATCTTATTTTACGCTCGAGTTTTACATGCCCCGGGCACTGCCTCCTGCCACCGTTGGGGCCGCATTCCGCACAAGCGCGGCTGGACCGCGCTTCGGTATTGTTTTATTTTCCCCTTTTTTTTTTGGCGGGGCGCAGGTTCTTCCTTTTGTTTTCCCTCCGGCGGGGGGCTCGCTACCGATGTTTGGCTTTCCAACTGCTCTTAATGTGCGCGGCGAGTGAAGGCGGAGGAAAAATGGGAGGGTATGTGTGTGGGTGTGTGTGTGTGTGTGTTGAAGGGCGCACACACTGTACGCTCAACGGCTTACTCGCGAGGCGAAATTTGCTAAAGGGACATCATAATAGCGACGAGGCGAACTGGTTCCTTCACCCCCCCCCCCCCCCCCCTGCGTTCACTGCTCCTGCCTGGTGCGGGGCGGTTGCGGCCAGTAAAATGACACACGCGAAACACACGTCGGGCGGGGCGTCGGTGCAAGGGTCATGCCGGTCCCCGGGGCTCGAGTGCTGTACCGACCCGCCCGCTAATGAGATTCCAGCGCTCAGTTTCACAGCGCCGAAAAGAGGGCCAAGCCGTGTGGTGATTAGGTGGGAAGGTGGAAAGCGAAGCGGGAAGCATCAGCACAGGGTCTAGGCGGTCAGGAGTGCTTTCGGTTCGCTCACGGCATCACGGCGTGGCTGGCGTGGATGGCGTTTTTCGATGCTCCAGAGAGTTGGCCGGGGGTAAAAAAGGGGGAAAGAGTGGGTGCCCGGCTGCCGGCTTTTCCCACCCAGCTGCAACCGCCGGTAGGAAAACATTATACGACTTAATTTCCCCACCGAACCGAAAGCGAATGCCAAAGCGACAGCGTAGAAGAAGAGAAAAAAATACGTTAAACAACACCAGAACGGCACATGCACGGATCGGTGCCGTGACCAGGATACCGATGCGCAAGCACACCGCTAGCGCGTCCCGCATCGCTGTGGACGCGCTTTCCGCGGATTGGTAAAAACGGTCCGAAACCACTTTGCCACTTCGAGAGCGTGGAACGAGCCAGCCAGCCAGACAGACAGACAGAGCGTGTGTCAGTTTGCGTGGCTTGCGTTTATACGGAGCAAATTGAACAACGGTGCACCGCTCGCCATGCACGCTGGGCACCGCCATTCGGCACCGGGAAAGCATTATTTAACCAACCAAGCCCGCCAGCGCGCGCGTTGTTCCGTCCGGAGCCGCAGAGACCAGGAAACCAGACAAGCAGACGGCGTTTTTCGGGAAACACACACGCTCATACACATTGCACAGCGTTAATCTAGCGTTAAGATTTCGGGCCGCTTACGCTAGCTAGCCCACTTTGCGGGTTTTGCGCCATCCTCGCCCATCCAGGTGCTAACATTGAGCGCGTGGATTTGGTTTGCCTTTGATGCATCAAGCATTCGCGGTGGTTCAATCGGTGCGAACAGTGCGAACCTAATTGAGCGCAAAGCAATGCAATGAAAATGCTTGTTTTTTATTTTTTATTTTCGTTCGTTGCTGTGGGAAAGCGATATAACCGCAAAGAAAAATAGCAAATAGAGAATTGTCACCGCAAGTGGAAATGCTGCTTTAATTAGTAGTGGACAAGGAGCGCGAAAGCTTTTCAAGCGGATTTTTTAAAGGTTCGATGACGTTTAAAAAGAGTATTGGAAGCATTCTAGTGTAACAACAATTTGCATACTCACTAGGCGCTCTGCAAATGATCACTGTTTATTTTAGCGTCGTTGCAAAACTTTTCGTCATTAGCCAACAATTTATTTGCAAATGTTTAAACTATTTTTCAACGTGTATATAATTTTCCACACAAAACACCCGCAATCTGCAATCCATCGCAATGGCGCTGTACTACTGAGCTAACTTTATAGCAATAAAAAAAAATAAAAACAGCCCTCTTTTCTTCACTGTAAGCGTTCTATCTCATTAATTTATTTCACCGAAGCATTCAGAAGGAAACGAACGATAGAGCGAGACAAGCGAGCGGCCCAGCCCTGACAGGCCTCATACGTTACGGCATCAAATTGAATCTTTCCCCCTTCCCTGTGCTCCCAGTGGAAAACTTTTGCTACGGCAAACGTGCAGTACACACAGCCTAACTTTCGGGCGCCGTCTCAGCACTCAGCGGCACTAGTCGTCTGGCGAAGCGCAGATAACAAGCATCCGGACCGGTAGTTGGTGTGTCTGTTTTCTTGTTTCCCAGACCCTCGCCGCCTCCCCCTGCACTACGCGCTCCCGGGTAGTTAATTTTGTGCTTCCGCGTGCTGCCCAGCGCAGGAACCAGCGTTGGTAGCGCTGTGGTGCGGTTTTTGCGCTAAAGTGGCAGCAACTGATAATGATGCGTTTCGGTTTGGTTGGGTTCGGTGTGCATCGCGGCACTGCTGTACTCGTGCTCGTTGTGCTTGGTGTCTTTCCCCCACCCCCAGCTTTGGTGCAACTCTGCCCCGGCAAGCCGTGGCCTTCTTTCATTGTTATCTAAGAAACTGCTTTTCGCTTTTTCTTTGTGTGCGCTTCGGGCGTGTGTGTGTGTGTGTGTGTGTGTGCTATAGCTTTCTTTCATTGCTTTCGCTTACCTGTGCAGCGTTATGCTACGATCACCACCACCTGTGGACCATTGAATGGGAGAGAAAGAGAGAGAGAGAGAGAGAGAGAGAGAGAGAGAGAGAGAGAGAGAGAGAGAGGACGATGATTCATTCGCCTTGGTACGCGCGGAAGTATTCCATGTTCAACTTCGGCCCTCTACCGTCAGGCTGGGGAGGGGGGGGGGGGAATTTTCCACTGCCCTGACTGTGGAAATCCACCTGCAAAGTGCGTCGCTCTAGCGTGCAGCTAAAAATATGTTTTTATTAGCAAAACCTTATTGCTTCAATTAAAAAAGCTGCCTAAGTAAGACACATTGCATACATGCAGGCGAGTATTTATTTTACAAAAATTAATCCATTACTTGTTTGGCGTGCGCTTCTTCGTACTGCTGTACAAACCAGCCGTTCCCAATTTGCATTCATCCACCTTCAGCAGAGTGGAAGCGAGTGGAGGAAGAAGAAAGAAAACAACAACAAACGTCCACAAGAGGCGTGCAAGTGAAATCCGTTTGCCCTCTTCAGCGAGCGTCTTGGTGTGATTACAAGACCTTCATCATACTATCGTACTACCAAGCAAAAACCAACCACCACCCTTCACCCCATCTCACCGACCAATTACACTTAAGCTTCGTCTGCTTCTTGTGCTCTCTCTCTCTCTCTCTCTCTCTTTCTCTCTCTCTCTCTTTCTCTCTCTCTCTCTCTCTCTCTCTCTCTCTCACTCTCCCAACCCAGTGCTTTTTTGTGTCAGCACCAGTGCCATGTTGTTTTTGAAACGAATCAATTAAAAGCTTACCAACGGCTTCATTCATCATCGTCTGGTTCCGGTTCGTCGCTTAGCCCCGTGTGCGCCTCGCCACCGTTTGCCACAAGGCAGTGTAGTGTTGTTTTTTTTTTTGTTGCTGCCTTCTCTTCACATTGTTATTGTTCCATGTCTAGCAGCTTAGCGGCAACAGAAAGAGCAGCAAGAAAGAGGCGTCCCCTTTCCATTGCGGGTGAAAGGTTACATTGTGGTCCGGCCGGCGCAATGCCTGCCAACTGAGCGTCCGGGCACGTCGGAAGAAAATGGTGAAACATTGCTTTTTAATTAAAATTCACCGAAATCATCCCGGCGCGGTGGGGGCCGAGGACTGTCTAGGGAAGTGGCTGGAAGTGTTTGATTTTCATACGGCTCAACGCGCCGCTTGATTGTGGACCCCCGGGGGATGGGTGTACCGAGGGTCTAGTTGCGCTACGGGAAATGCTTTCCCTCTTGTACGGCTTGCGCCTTCCGCATCTTAACTTAGTAAAAGCTGTTAAAGAGTCGTGTAGAGTGGGCAGTCTGAAATTAGAGAAATACATAAAACAAAGCATTCCCCCCCAGCATGCTTTTGGAGCGGAGCTTTGCTACACGGAATGCATACATTTAGGCGCGTTTGAACTGCACGACCCATTTTCGGATGCCAAAATCGTTTGCTAGTTGGTCTGTGTTAACTTTCCGGTTTATCAATTTTTATTGTATCTTAGGATCATCTTCGGTTTCGCCTGCTCCGTCACCGCGCAAACCACCCGCTCTACACCCTGCCCGGGTTATCTGGCTGCTCAGAACTCTGCCCATTTCGGTTACTCTGTTGGGTTACTTTCTTCAACGTCACTGACTACTTACGATCGAGTTTTAAATTCTTAATACTTTCGTTAATTGCTCATCGGCCCCACCTGTACGCACGTCACGATGATACACACTCACGCGCACACTCACTCAAACATTCAAACAACCTCACGTACACACACACACATACACACATAGCTTTTAACGCTTTTGTCGTTGTTTTGCTGAGCAGCAGTGGTACTGCCATTGATTTTTAATCATTTTTTTTTTCTTTCCAGTTACAGCCTGCCCCTTTCATACATCTTTCCAAACACACACACATACACACAAACACACATGCTCACATAGAAAAAAATGGGGCTCACCAACACCATTCCCTTGCCCTTGCTGATAACCTGACTCAGTTAAAACACAAAGTTTGAATAAATACAATTTTATTTGCTAACTTGTTCTTAATGTTCCGATGTATTATCGAGTTTTCTTTCTGCTCTTTCGTTCTCTCTCTTCCTTTATCTCTCTCTCTTTCTCTGTCTCTCTCTCTTTCTTTCTTTCTATTTCTTTCGTTCTCTTTCTATTTTTTCTTTTAACTTCAATTGGTTTTTTTTTTCATTCTCATTCCATACTTCTCCTTTCGTTAGTTTCTGTTCTCACTCTCAACTTCCTCATTTCTTTGCTCGTGTTTTTTTTTTCTCTATCTCGTTTGGGATGCTGGGATGGAATGGATTTTCTAAATTTTAGTTTTGTTTTTTTTTCTCATTTCAGTATCATTGTTGCCCTACGCAAGCTGCTGTGTCGACTGGAAGCTTCCTTCCATATTCAAATCTACTCAACAATACGGTCCTACCAAACACGGCCACTGTGTAGCAGTGTTTTAGTTTCTGATTCGCTCGCTTCGTGGCGTTGCAGAAGTGTCCATGGCGTCTAGTGGGTGTACCATTAGGATTCTTGTTAGTTTGATTTGTGTTCTGCTTTCAGATCAGACATGCTAAAAACATCGAAACATCGTCTCCGACTTACTCCGCGTGACACCTTTGCTCGTGTACTCACGTCTACCTGTGCAGACACACCGCATGTTGCAGCATCGGACCGATCTGCACGGGCTACTATTTTTCAACATAAATAAAACGACCCTTCCATATGCTTGCTTCGTGTGTCTAGCATAGTTTTAAGCGCTCCGCTTCCAATTCGTTTGTTTCTCTTATTTACAACTGTTGAAGTGTTTTGTTTTGGGATAGTGTTTTGATTTGTTTTGATTTATCGATGAACTTGTTTTGTTTGAGTTTTGCTCGTTTTTTTTCTTGTTGTTGCAAAGATACAGCTTTTACATTTTACACGTCACGCGTCATTTATTATGTTCCTGTTTCATTCCCTTCCTTAGCTGCCCGCTCCGTTTCACTGACACGAAGCGAATGGGGCAGTAACATTTCACTTGCAGCGGGCCCTAAACACGTTCAATCTTGCGCGGCTATCACGTGCTTTAGACTATACAGTTGTGATTCCTCGCGCTTAGGAGTTGTGTAATTGTTTTCCATTTTATGTTCTTTTTTTTTCAATTTACCTGTTTCACGTTCACACCTTCTTTTAATCGCTCTCGAAAACCAATGCACCAAGGTAAGGCTGTCACACTGTCAACTGCCGACGAAGAAAAATAACAAACAATCAGCTGAAGCAATTAAGCAAACAGACGATTTTATGTTTCATTAAAAAATCCACCAAAAAACCTTCGCCTTTCGTTGCGCCTCCACTTTCTTGCTGCCTGACGGTGCATTGTTGAATGACATTGCAGCGGTTCTTCAATGTAACGTTCTCTTCTCTTGCAAGTAACTATATATCCAATGAAACAACTCTATCATAATGCCCTGTTTTTTTTTCCTCACTTATTTCAGCACATCCAAAAGAAAGAGAAAAAATAATAAAACTGCAATCAATCCTTCCACCAACTAGCTAGCACCAAAATTTCTTTCGCTTACAATCTAATGATTTTCCCAATTAGCAACATTCTGTAGCGCACACGCTATCTTAAATCAACATTATAACGATTTCATGCATGCAGTAATTGAGTATTTTAAATTGAGTAAAAAAAACCCCCCTTATGTAGTATAAATTAACATGAACACTTTGTTATATATTCTTAACTACAAAATGAAAAAAAAAAACATCGCGCATGGTACGCCTAGCAGTAGCTTCAATAAAATAACGCACAGTGCTGCCTACATTTAGGCGCGAACGTAAAATACGCAACAAGAGAAGCTAGTGCCATAAAACAAAAATGTTTCAATTAAGATCATTATTTCCAATTCACTGCACCCTTACCCTTAAGCTTTGGTGCGAAAAAGCAAACAGTTTTCATTTGTTTTGTTTTTTGTTTTTTGTATAACCGTCCTTATAAAGAATAAAGCATGGAAATGAACACTCACGCGCTCATTCATTCTAAGCTCAACCGACAGTGAGCTTTCACGGGAAAGCATCAGCCACCAAAACAGGCAAACAAAAGTACGAATAACACGTGTTTACAACTCAATAAAAAGCATACATAGCTGCGTCACAAACACGCTGCGCACTGCAGCAAACGGTTCTGCTTTGCACGACAGCACTGTGGATTGTTTTGTTAGAAGCATTAATGATCCTTCCTTCCATAGCTGATTCCACATCAAACAAAAAAAAAACACACACACACATACACAAGTTCAATAGCAATCAATTGTGGATGGTTATAGAAAATGGAGAGTGAGAAAAAAGCCCTGCTGGTACGTGAAAATTGTTCCCAGCAGCGTCCAAACGGTTGCATTGAGAGAAAATTAGAAAAAAAAACGAAAACAACGCTCTTGGTGATGCTTTCCGTATGAAATATAAACAAAAATAAATAAATATCAAATTACTATGGTATAAACAAAAAAACAACGGACTAACTACACCCGAAGCATCTTGTACAGCGCTCGCGGAATTCAGCATAAAAACATAAACGAACCTCAAACTGTCCGAGGCAGCTAGAAAAAAAAAGATGTAGACACGAAACCGATGCGCCTCTATTTCAATCAGCTCGCCTCAGAGTGGTTCATATTTGTTGCTTCGTGCCACACTATACACCCTAAAAAAACCCCCCGAACCAACCAGTGCTTGGCAAAACCGGGAAGACAAAATCCACCCACTGCCATAAACCGCTCATGGAAGGGGGAGAGAGCGCATTATCTCGCATTTATTCTTCACACACACAGCACGATTGCTCGCATAACTTAGTGTGTGTGTGTGTGTTCGGCCAAGCAGAAGAAGCTCCAATGCAGATAGAATAATTTAAAAAAAAAACATTAAACTGAAAAAGCCAATACAAATGAATGACAAAAAAAGTGAAATAATGGAAACTGCCTGGCAGGATTGCTTTCAGGTGAAAAACATTCCAACCACTTCGTTACTACCACCACCACACAAAAGCCGGGCGTCACTGAAGTGCCCCCCGAACGCAGCACTGCCGGATAATAGAGCCCCTTCCGCGACGTTGCATTTGCTTCATCATTTGCCGTTTCCTATCGTGAATCCTTTATGTCAATCAGCCCGGTTTCAAATCGGTTCGATGTACGAAAAGGATGATCCCGGCAAAAGGGGAGAGCGCAACTTTACTCACCGTGAGAGGGGTTTTTTGTCCCTTGCACTGTGGGACACAACTGTCGTAAAGCCAAGTTAAACAGCAAACAGCGAGCCGAAACGAAACGAAAAGCAAATAAAATCGTCTCCTTTCACCCGCTGTTTCTGACACTTCACATTCCTCACTGCAGCCGTTCCTTCATTTGTGGATGTGTGTGTGTGTGTGTGTGTGTGTGTGTGTGTGTGTGTTTTTTGCCTACCTTTTTT
This sequence comes from Anopheles gambiae, assembly GCF_943734735.2. Lineage (NCBI taxonomy): Eukaryota > Metazoa > Arthropoda > Insecta > Diptera > Culicidae > Anopheles > Anopheles gambiae. Next base: position 6,550,251 of record NC_064600.1, on the reverse strand, counting down.
TCTCCTGTGTTTTCCCTTTCCTTGCCCCGAGGTTGAACCAGTCATAATTTTCCTAAGTGATTATTTATAAAGAAAAACCGAACGATTTCAGCCTCGCGCAATCGAACCTACCCACGGTATGTGTTTTTTTTTGCAGTTTCATGCACAACACGGCAAAGCTCAATAATCTTGTCTCTACAAAATATTTACAAACATCTCTGTATGGGCTTTTACGGGTTTTCGTTTTTGCCAATTTACCTCCTCATTTGATTTTTGTTCTGCCGCTTTATCCGACCTTCAGCGTGATGGGGTGAAATGGGGTGTTTGGTCAGCACGCTGCTTTCATGTTACAGGGTTTACCAGGAGTTCTCATAGCTGTGGGACACTTTATTGACTCTTTCTTCTGCGAAATGAACCTAATGTAAAGGGGAATTGGACTCTTTAGCATCCTTGTTGGACAATTCCAATAGGAATTTCCATAAAGGGTGCCATAGAGTCCAATTTCCAACATATGAAGTTCACTTCCCATACAGGGTTTCCCACGATTTATTGGTCAGTTCCCATGATTTTTTGGTGCGTTCCCACGATTTTTTGGTCGTATCCCATAGATTTTTGGTTTGTTCCCATAATTTATTGGTATTTTCCGATTGGATATCAATACAATTGCACCAAAAAATTCTGGGAAACGACCAAAAAATCGTGGGAACGCACCAAACAAACATGGGAACCCACCAAAAATTGATGGGAACCAACCAATAAATCGTGGGAAACCCTGTAAGAAAGAATCAAGGAAGTGTCCCACAGCTATGAGAACCCCTGGAAAACCCTGTAATATATGTATTTTTTTGCTTTGTTTCCCCCCCCTCCACCCCCCCCCCCCCCCCCCCCATTTGCTTCTAGCAGCACTACAAAAGTGGTGATTGAAATCAAACAACTGTGTTTACTGCAGTGTGTGTGTGTGTGTGTGTGTGTGTGAAGCAACAGAGTAAACAGCCAATAATTGAGCCGAGTTGGTACGGGCTGGGCAATAAAAAAAAAAAGGGAAACTCGTCTATTAAAATCCAATATCGCACTCTCGATTGCATAGCTGCAGGCGCTTGGAAAGGATCGCACGCTTCGCTATAATTTCGTTGCCGTTACGCCTAAATGTATGCAAAACGCCCGCCACGCAGCGTTAAAGGAAGCTGTATAAGGCCGATTAATCCATCTTTTGTCATAGCCATGGAAATTTCTTGCTTGTGCTGAGTAGTGAAACATAATAAATAAATCTACCGAGACAACACTTTGATATTTAAAACGAACAAGACAAAAGGTAAAATTATATAACCCGGCATCCTCTTCGTTTGCGCTCTCTTTTAAGGGTGTTTCTTCCATTTAGCCTAATCGTTTTTATGAATCTACGCCGGTTGCAGATGGGCGCTTAAATTTGAAGGCGCCGGAGTGCGCCAAATCCAGTCTCACACTTGTGTGCTCTGCCCGTTAAAATCGTTCCACTTGCCCTGGGAGCTTTTTGATACTGCTCACGAGTACTAATTTTTTTTTTTGCATACCCTACGTCAACTCCTTTTCCATCCATGCACTCGCTCGGCAACGCTTATCCACAAGTAACATTAGCTATGCTGTTTGATTATTACTAGTTCGTTTGTTTCCTTTGCTCGCTTCCACGCGCGCTTCGTTTCTGCTTTGCGGGCTGTGAGTGATTTGCCGCTTGGTTTGTGGGGTGTAGAAAAAAGAGAGGGAGAGCACCTGTCCCCCCCCCGCCCCCTCCCACCGTCCTTGGGTCCACCCTGCAACCTACCGCTTCAGCCGTAATTGACCAGATCGAGCGTTGCGAGGGAAGCGTTGACGGGCAGCCGTACCGTGCCCAGCCCGTTTCAACTGTCGGTCAGGAACAGCTTCTTGTGCTCGTCCGGTCCGCCCCCGTTCATGGTCGTGGTGGTGCCGAGCACCGCACCGGAGATGAACGACGGATGCCCATCGAGCAGGGCGACCCCACCACCGCCGCCTCCACCACCGCCGCCCACGACGGCGCCCATCGCGCCGGCCACGCCGTCCCGGCCGTGCTCGTCGTTCGGGATGGAAAAGTGCCGGTAGGAGATGAACTCGGGCTGGTGCGGCTGCTGCTGGCGCTTGGCCGCCTCCAGCCGCTGCTTCTTGATCTTCAGCCAGCCGAGCACGGAGACGAGCACGATGAACACGACGATGCCGAGACAGCAGCCCACGATCAGCCCGAGCCGGCGCGTCAGTATCGAGTGGATGATGCTGCGCCCGGACATGCCGTCCGCCTCGGCCAGCGGGTTCGGCCCGATCGCGTCGAGCGTGCGCACCTCGGTGCAGCGCGACGTCGGCGTGTCCATCATCAGCGACAGCAGCGTGTTCGACAGGGACGCGTCCAGATCGCCCGCCGCGTACCCGCTGTGCACGGCCGAGCCACTGTTCAGGATCTGGTTCTGCAGCTGGTTCGACTGGTTCAGCAGGCTGTTGATGTCGCTGTGGTACGTCAGCCAGCTGCCGAGCCCGAGCACGCAGATCAGGTAGCGCGTGTTGGACGACAGCCGGTTCAGCTTGGCCGAGTTGGAGGACCGGTTCATCGTCTTACCACGTATCTGTGGGAGAGGATAAAGGCACAGGACTGTTGCTTATTTCCTTAATTTATTTTCATTTGATTTGATCAAAGAAGAAATTGAGAAAAATGATTGTATAAATCGTTCGATTTTTATGGCAACTTCGAATAACAATTTCTTTTAAATAACTTATCTAAACCAGCTATTATGGACAATTATTTTCTTAGAATATTTGGGATTGAATTTCATTATCCTGCTTGCACGCATAACCTTAAGGATTGTTGCTTATTTCCTTAATTTATTTTCATTTGATTTGATTCAAAGAAGAAATTGAAAAAAATGATTGTATAAATCGTTCGATTTTTATGGCAAACAAAAGGAAAATTAATCATTTTTGAATTTAGTTTTAGCTGGCGATTTTGAAGGGAACAAAAACGAACATGTATAATAGCCTACTTGTTCGTTTGTTTAATGTACAGCATGTAGGATGGCCTACATGTAGGCGTTTAATTTTTTTATGGCAACTCTAATGTCCCATCCAATTCGAATTCTAATCGCAACTTTATTATTTTCGATTGCATAACTTCAGGAGTAACTGTGTTTTGTTATGGCAAATTATGGCAGACACGCAAAACATTTATTTGCTGTAGAAGTAATGAGTAAGGGACTATAAACACAGAAGCAATCTAGAGAATTTTGACGCTAGCCTTTTTGGCAGCACCCCGTTTACATGCACATTAAGCCCCTACAGGCAACGCCGGTTGCATAGCGAAAGGCGCGCTTTACTTTTCAAACTCAAAATTCAAACGAGAGCGATTACGAATTCTCAACCACGCAGGGCACGAAAACGAAAGGAAAACAACGAAAAAAAAACAAGCCAATGTTTTTCAATTTGAACTTTCCACTCAACCGACGGCGATGATAATTATTCCCTACAATCCAACCGCTCGAAAACTGCCCCAAATGAGCACCATAAGCAGTCAGGGCACGCGGGACACATCAAGAGCACTCCGAGAAGCGCTGCTACGGAACTACTCTACCGGCTTCTTCCGTCAAACTTTGCTCGCTCGGCACTTGAGCAAAATCAAAGCAAACTCTTTCTCATACCCCTCCCTCCCTCCATCCCCTCCCTGCTACTTACGTCCTCGACCGTGTCCAGCGAGTGGTAGATGATGTGGTACCCGTGCAGCCCGGAGTGCTCCCGGCTCTGCCACGACACCAGCACCGAGTACGGCTGGATGTCCTGGATGGCGATCTTCAGGATGAGCGGCACGTCGCAAAACTCCTGCGGTTCCATCGTCAGCAGCAGCTTGCCCTGCACCTCGGCCGGCTGCTCGCACCGCACGTTGTCGTAACCGCGGGCCCACTTCCGGTGGTCGCTCAGCCACTCCCACAGCTCCTGCGTATCGCACGAGCAGACGAGCGGATTATCTGCAAACATACACACACACACACATGCACAAAGAAAGAGAGAGAGAGTGAGAAGAGACGATGATTACGGAAGGACCTTTCCTGGATGCTTCCATTAGGCGGTGTGGGGAAAAATAATGGCTGTGCGAAATGTTTCCAGCGCACGAGCGGGCAGCAGCTTTCCGATCGGCAGTAAAAGTGTCACCCAAGTCGGCGGCATTGGCGGTGCAAAGAAGGTTGGTACAAACTTTCTCCAACTTTTGGAGCCAGCGTCTTGGGGGTTGATTGCACCACCGGAGCCCCGGCTCCGCGCCCCGAAACTAATGAACGGCTCATAATCGTAATCGTTAGCAGGAATCGAAAAATCAAAATGTCCAACAGCATTAGCGTCAGCTGGGCAGCCCGGTTCCTGCTCTTCTGGTGCGTGGTGCGAACACTCGCAACTCGCAAAACTTTGCGCCCCACCCCCGGGGCAGCCAAGCGGGCAGCGGTGGATGAAGTGGACGATAAATATTTATGATAAACCATCAATTCATTTATTTTGCCTCGCTCCGATCGCTGCCGATTTCTGCAAGCAGTGCCACTGAGGGAGGGGGGGGGGCAGGAGGTTACGGGGAAAGATGGAGTGTGCGTTTAAACAAGGCCGAAAGCAAATCGACGACCGAACACCACCCGGAGAACCCTCGGAGAAAACTATTTCGACAAGCTTTTGTTGTGGTTTTTTCCCCACAGTGGCACAACAACAGGTCAAATGACCAGATTGGTGAAGGGCGGGGGGGGGGGACTTTCCGACTAAAGATACTTCTTCTTCCTGTTCTGGGAAGAAGAAAATCAATCTAAGTGTGTGTGTGTGTGTGTTGTGGGAAAGGGTACGGAAAAAGAGCAAAACTTTTTCCTTTTGCAATAACACGTTTTGCCTTGGCCCGATTGTCCATTGACTTGTTGCGTCACACACACACACACACACACCCACACGCACACACACACACCCGTGCTTAAGTGCGGTCGGGGAGATGGGGAAGAGGAGACTCGCTGGGGCAAATCGAGACGAATCGATTTACTAAGCATCCGATGAAGGCAAGTGGTGGCTGCGTCAGAGAGCCACGGCCCAGAAGTGCATCAGCAAAAGGAGAAAGTTTTCCCTCCCACACCCCCCCCCCTCCCTCTTCTGCTTCCTCCCTCCCCCCTCGCAACCGTGCCCACCAGGAAGATGATTCTCGATCATGGGGGGGGGGGGCTGCTCGATACGGTTTGCAATCGGTTGGACAGGTCACGCTGGGTCGGCGCTCAGGGCGTGCTGTGCCGTTGGCAAGTGGTTGTGACGTACACTATCACACACACACACACACACACACACACACACACACACACACACACACACACACACACACACACACACACACACACACACACACACACACACACACACACACACACACACCACTATATCCAAAGGAGCTAGGCGTCCGTTTTCAGTGGTTTTAACCTGATCTTTAGTTACTGGTTTAGTTGCACGCAGCATGATGAGCGCTAGGGAACTGTTCCATCACAGTAAAGTCCCGCGGCTAGCGGTTGTGTGTAATCAAACGTGGCTTCGGGGGAAAGGGATGTGGAGATTCTTTGATACTGCAATTGTAAGGTTTCATCCATCGATTGCATCGCTTAACGTACTGCATACTGCGTTGACATCCAGTTTTTTTTTACATTTAATACACTGCATACTGTAAGTATATGGGAAGTTTTTTTTTTATTTTCCAAACATTCGTAAAGAATAGATAAAAATCACAAATGCGCAGAATACTATTTAACAGCCTTGTGTATTTTTTTTAATTTTTAAATCCATTTTAAATGACTTGATACAAAAAGAACGAAATTAAGTTTGTTACATTTCTACAAATACACTTTGAAAAATTTGTTTTTTTTTCTAATAACTAATGCAATTAGAAATTATCTAGAAAGACTAGTATAGAAAATTAGGTGAATTAGTATTATAGAAAAAAATTAACTGATTTCAAAAAGTATTTTCATACATTTTGATATTGTTCAATTAGTTTTATATATTTTAAATTTATACCTGTAATTATTTTTTTTAAAAGCATTTTGCACTAGTGATACATTTATTGTTTTAATCTATTTCTTCCAGATTTTACGCCAATCGAGAAAAAACGACTGTCCATATAGTTATGGTAGGCAGTGTAAAAGTTTGTTTGAATTGGATTGATAACTGGCTCCGGTTATATTTTAAGCCAGAAAAGCTGCAATGACAGCATTCGTTATCCAGCTTGTACTCAGCTGACAATTACGTTCCTCCCTATTGCATTTCCCATCAGTTGCAGAGGAACAACGATGCATTTTAACATCTTTTCCGTTTTCTTGTTACTATTTAAAATGGATTTTACAGGGTTTTCCTGGTCGATTTACAAATGTTAAATTAAAACATTTTTCATCGATTGCGAGACGTTTTTCAACGGCTGTTCAATGGTCTATTGGCATCATAATAATGTTTCAGTTCTTCCACATGATTTTCAGCACGTCTAATGCTAGATTAAGTTTAACTGTTCTTTGTGGTGTGCTGAAAATCATGTGTAAAATATGAATTTTTTTTATGATGCCTCTACACCATTTAACAGCTGTTGAAAAACATCTTGCACGTTAATCGACATCGATATGTGTTTTTTTAAAGAAAAAATATAAATTAATAAACAGTTAAATAAATAACTTTCTTTTCCATAGAAAATTATTATAACAATTGTAATTCACCACGTGCAAAAAGTTATTCCACATCGATCTGACATTTCATTTCCATCATAATAGTTTATAATTTCTTCAGCATGATTTTCAACACTCAAGCTGGATTGAGTTTGACAGTTCTTTGTTATGTGATGAAAATCATGTGTTGAAACTGAAATTTCATTTTGAAGTAAATACACCATTTGGCAGCTGTTGAAAACATCTTGGATGCGGTGAATAATTATGTGCACATTCGACAGTGACTTGGAAAACCCTGTAATACATTTTCAATTATCAAATCAAACCGCGGGCAAAAAGTAATACCAGACGGTTCGGCGAAAAAACAATGGCAGTAACCCGTTGAAGTGTTGAAAATCATGCTGAAAAAATTAAAAAGCATTGTGATGGAAATGAAATGCCAGATCGATGTAGAATAACTTTCTTGCAAGCAGGTGAATAACAATGTTTACATTCGAAAGTGACTTGGAAAACCTTGTGAAGCGTTTCAGCTTCAGCCAACAAAATTCTATCATTCATAAACAAACCTGATCAAATCTGCGACGAATCAGCGTCTGTTTACATTTGTTTTTAGGCCTAACTAATTTCTACTGTCTTCTGTCAAACTCCATATTTAAAAAAATACTTATCGTAAAACTTTCCAATAATAGAAATGCTTTTCAGGTTTTCTGTTGTACTTTATCCATTTTCTTATTAGCTAATTGGCTAAATAGCTATTTTCAAATTATTTCCCGATGCTGTCATCCGTCACATCCAGGCCAGGCGTGATATTTGCCAAATAAAGTCAAATCTAACACAGCCAGGACCAGCCTAAAAAGCAAAAATAATTCCATAACGAGTTTTTACGTTATTAAGGTGGTTTTGAGCCGTTTTAGCCCATACTCATCAGTTTTGTAGGATTCCAATTGGTTTGAGCAACTGGATTCGAATGCCCCACAGAAGGAATTTTCACGTTCGGAGCATTTCTTTGTCATAAAGTTACCCTTTTGTCATATGAATTATCGGTTTTCAGTATGAACTTGTTTTACCGATCGTAAAGTCGTTCCGTCAGTCTATTTTCATCTGCTGCACTGCTCGTCACAAAAGCGCATCATCAAACCCTCATTGAAGCTCCTGTACGAAGGCTCAGTGCAAAAAGCTAGACCATGAACAGTGCCTTTGCAGCGTTGCAAGTGAGAAGTTCGACACAATCCCCGCAACAAGTCAACCCTTACCTTCAAGCCGCAGCTGCTGCAGATGAGTTTCGAGCGGCTTGAGCGCCCGCAGCGGCACGTACTCGAAGTAGTTCTTGCGCAGATCGAGCCGGGTCAGGGCGCGCAGCGTCCGGAACGCGTCCGACGCCACCGTGATCAGCCGGTTGCCGTTCAAGTATAGCTCCTGCAGCGCCCCCAGATGGCGCAGCGCGTTCTTGTGGATGCGCTCGAGCTGGTTGGCGGACGCGTCGAGCACGCGCAGCTTCTGCAGGTCCTGCGCAAACTCGTCCAGCTCGCGGATGCTGTTGGTGGACAGGTTGAGCGTCTCGAGCAGCCGCAGCCCCTGCAGCCGCTCCTTCGGCAGCAGCTCCAGCTCGTTCACGCTCAGATCGAGCAGCTGCAGGCTGGCGAGGGCCACGAACGCGCCGGGCGAGATGCGGTTGATGCGGTTGTGCGCCAGGTGCAGCCGCTGCACCGCCGGGTACAGCTCGAAGTCTTTGCTGGTCACGATCGACAGGTTGGTGCGGCTGATGACGAGCTCGCGCAGATGCGGGAAGCGCTGCTGGTCGGCGTCGGCCGAGATGCGCTGCAGCGGGTTGCCGGTAAGGTTGAGCCAGGCCAGCCGGGCCAGCGACGCCTCCGAGAGGGCCAGGTTGGGGATGCGCCCGAACCGGTTCGCCGACAGGTCGACGCGCTGCAGGCTGACCGAGTGCTTGAAGAAGTTCTCCGGCAGCGCCAGCAGCAGGTTGCCGCTGAGATCGAGCGTGTCGAGATGGGGCAGCGTGTCGGCGGTGAACCCGCCCAGCGTCGTGATGCTGTTCGCGTGCAGGTCGAGCGTGCGCAGGTTCGGCAGCCCGCTCAGCTTGTAGAAATCGATCGCCGTCAGCTGGTTGCGGGACAGCGTCAGCACCTCGAGCGTGGACACGTTCAGCAGGGCGAGGTGCGGGAAGTCCGCCAGCCGGTTGCCGTGCAGCCGCAGCTCCTTGAACACGTGCAGCCCGGCGAAGGAGCCGCGGCGCAGCACGCGCAGCTCGTTCTCGCTCAGATCCAGCCGGACGAGGTTGACGTTGCGCTGGAGCAGGGCGGTGGGCAGGTCACCGATGGCGCAGCGCGCCAACTCCAGCACCTGCAGCGAGACCAGCCGATCGAGCAGCCCCTCGCGCACGGCCGTAAAGTTGTTCGCGGCGAGGCGCAGCGTGCGCACCGGGCTCGCGTCGAGATGGCGCAGCTCGCCCGCCGGCAGCCGGTTCTCCTCCAGCGTCAGCTCGGCCAGATTGAGCAGCCCGCGGAAGGCGCCCGGCTCGAGCCGCGTCAGGTTGCAGCCGCGCAGGTTCACGCTCGCCACCGGCAGGCCCGGCTGCAGTGCGTCCGCACCGAGCGTCTGCAGGTTGTTGTAGCTGAGGTCGAGCGTGCGGAGGCCGTGCAGCGCCCCGAACACGTTGGCCCGCAGCGCCCCGAGCAGGTTGTGCGCGAGCAGCAGCTCCTCCAGCTCGGCCAGCCGGCGGAACAGCTCCGGCTGCAGGTCGCTCAGCCGGTTGCGCGACAGATCGAGCAGCTTGAGCCGCCCGAGCGCATCGAACGTGCCGGGCTCGAGCGCGATCAGCGAGTTGTTGCGCAGGTACAGCTTCTCCAGGTGGACCGTCTCGGCGAACAGGGCGCGGTCGAGCGAGCGCAGCTGGTTGTGCTCCAGCCACACCATCTGCACGCTCGTCTGGCCGCGAAACGCTTGCGCGTGCAGATGGCGCAGCGCGTTGCCGCTGAGCTGGATCGAGAGCAGCGCCGACTCGGCCGGCTGGCCCGCCAGCTCGCCGTCCAGCACCGCCGGCTCGCCCTTCGTGCTGATCAGCTTCCCGTGCGTCGTCACCGCCATCAGCGGCGAGTGGGCGGGCGTGTGCGGCCCGGGCCCACCGGCAAACACCGCGTCCAGCTCCTCCAGCGCGTTGTCCTGCAGGTTGACGTACTGCAGCTGCGGGCAGCCGCTGAGCGCGCCGCGCTCCACCACCCGCAGCTCGTTGTTCTGCAGATGCAGCTCCATCAGGTCGGCGGCGGGCGCGAACAGCGCCGCCCGGATCTGCCGCAACCGATTGCCATTGAGGCGCAGCTCGCGCAGCTTCCCCTGCCGCTGGAACAGCCGCTCGTCCAGCTCGAGCAGCGCGTTCCCGTCGAGCGCTAGCGAGGTCAGCTCGGGCGTCGGCTCGAAAAAGCGCACCGGTATCTTTTCGAGCAGATTGTGGCTGAGGAACAGCTGCTCGAGGCTAGCGAGCGAGGCGAGCGCCTCCCCGTCCAGCCGCTGCAGCGCGTTGTGCTCCATGTACAGCACCTTCACGCCGGTCGAGTTGGCGAAGCAGTCGTCCGTCAGCTCGAGCAGGTTGTTCTCGCTGAGGAAGACCTCGCGCAGCACGGGCAGGTTGGCGAACACGCCGCTCACGTAGTGCACGTGGTTGCGGCTCAGGTCGACCGTGTGCAGCCGCCGGTTCGCCGCGAACACGTCCGGGTCGAGGTAGACGATCCGGTTGTGGCTGAGGTCGAGCGACTGCAGCTCGTGCAGCGACACGAACGCGTCCCGGTGCACCTGCTCGATGAAGTTGTTGTAGAGCGAGAGCGTCTTCAGGGCGGGAAAGGCGCCGAAGATGTCGCCGTACAGCTCGGCGAAGTTGTTCAGGCTGAGGTCGAGGAAGGAGAGCGCCCCGAACCGGGTGTAGCTGTCGTCCGGCTCGAGCGAGGCGATCTCGTTCATCGAGAGGCGCACCAGGCGGAGGTGCTCCAGCTGGCGAAGCGCCAGCGTCGGGAACTGGCGCAACCGGTTCTCGGACAGGTCGAGCTCGGCCAGCGACTCCTCCAGCCCGGCCAGCGCGTTCGTGGGGACGCGCTCGATCTGGTTGCTTTTCAGGTTGAGCTTCACCAGGTGGAGCCCATGGAAGGCGTAGTCCTCCAGCGTGCCGATCTCGTTCGCGTCCAGATCGAGCACCATCAGCTTCTTCAGACCGACGATCGCTTTCGAGGGCACCTGGGGGTGGGATGCATTTTAAAAGCGTAAGAATCAGTCCGAAACGTTAAAATCATGTTAAAATGACAGTTAATGAAGGCGGACTGCATACCTTCAGGCGGATTGCTTCACAAACTGCACGATTTCAACACCGCCCCCCTGAAAGGTATGCAATTTGCTCCACAAACACCAGGTTTTTGGCATCCCTTACCCCTCGGCACACCTACCTGAGTCAGCTTCCCGTTGATAATGCTCAGGCTCTCGAGATGGGACCGCAGGGGCAGCAAACTGTTCGGCTTGAGCTGCTGCAGGCTCGAGTGGGAGAACTGCAGGTGCCGGATGCTCACGTTACCGGCGGGCGCCGAGTCCAGGCCGAGCCCTACACCACCACCACTGCCGCCGGCAGTGGAGAACGCCGCCCCCTGGAACAGATCCACCGTCAGCGTCTTCACCGACCGGTCAAAGTCGTACACCGAGAGCGACTGGATGGGCGACGAGATGACCTGCAGGGTCGAGCGGAGGGCCGCCAGCGTGATGCCGGGACACTCGAGAAAGATGCCTAAATGAGGAGGGAGGAGGAGGAGGAGGGTTGGGGTGGCGGATAATGAAACGAAACCGACGGGAATGATAAGAACGTACTGCATTAAGTGAAATTTTTCGGGCCTTAAGAACCCGTTCCATGCCGGGCCGATGTAAACTAGCCGAAGGGAAAAGGGGAACTCAGATAATGATACGGTAGGGGGGGGGGGGGGGGGGGGGGAGCAGCAGGCAATGGGGAAGCCATTTTAGCGCCTTGCCACAGCTGGCGATTATGTGCGATTATGGCGAAGGGTTTCGGTTTTATCGGTACGCCTGAATCTATGCAACCAGCACCACACGCACCACGGGTCTGTAAGGCGCGCCTGCAAGGTATGCAAGCGGTACGACATGGAGGGTGGAACGGGAAATTGAGTAATAAAAAACACACACACACACTACACGCACACAACCAAGCTGCTATGTTACCAAGCGTGTGAGATCTTTCCCTTGCCCTCGCCAGGTTCTCGCCGAAATGAAATTATTACGTGACGGTATGTGCAAACGCACACCAGGGGAAAAGGGGGCAGTCGTGCCCGGGCTCGTGTTACGCAACCGGGACGATAGCAAAACGCAGGCAAGCGCCTCGAGCGGCAAGATTTCAGCAAACGTTTTGCGCACGAAGGCATCGGCCCCGGCAAATCAGTCAGGGATGAACTATGACATACAGCAGACCGCATGTCCGGGAGGATGGAGCGTGCGAAGAGGGACTGGAAGGAGCAAGGAAGGAGGGGTAAAACATCAACATCACACACCCATTACCGGGCGAGTTTTGTTCGCCACACACTCATAATCTCCGGCCCTCTTGCGTGCGATGAAGCGATTGCGATTGGGCTTGGGAAGCGGTAGCGGCAAGATGGAGCGGGATTTTCCGGTCAACACACAACCGAATGTGGTAGATACGGTACGTGTCGGTGTGTGTGTGTGTTTGAGAGTGTTGCTTTTTGAAAATTGAAACAAGCAACGAACGAATAATCCTGGAATTGTTGTGCTTCCTGCTGCAGGAATCGTGTTGAACTAGCTCTCGGGTTTGCTTGTCCCGCTCCTGTTCTCTCCGTCCTGCAACGGAATAACGAGCCACAACGGGTCGAGAAGGGAAGCTTTCGCCCAAGGCGAAGAGTAATTTGCTCGCGTCAATGTTCATCTTGTATCTTCGTTCGCTTGTCCACAGACGCCGGCTCCAGCGGGGGCTGACGCATCGATCATAGCCAGGTTTTTCGGTCCTCGAGCTGTCCTGAAATAACAAGACTAGCTTGCCATCGATTCAGGCTGAGGGTTGCCGATTGACAAGGGAAGGGAAGGGAGGGTGATAGAGGAGTGCGAAAGGATTTTGCAGAATTTTCCGAAAGCTTCCTCTAGCCCAACCCTGACGCGAGCGAGACAAACCCGATGGTTTTGCGGTACTGGTTGCATAATTTTTGGGGAATTTCAAACTGCTCGAATTTTTTTCTTCAATTTATGTTATTACATTTTTGCATAAAACCAAACAAGCCATGAGGATTGGAGTACTTACCATCTTCAAATTTGTAGCACGGGCAGGCGGAATTTTCCGCAAAGCTCGGACACTCGATATCGTTCACCGCGTACATCGGTGCGGGGCCCGCCTGCCCACGGCCCTTGCCGGGCGTGTCGGCCGCCCCGGTCCGGTACCGTGTCGTGCCGGAACCGCCCCCGCCCGTACCGGAGCGCAGCTGCAGCTCCTCCATCTGGCCGCTGTCGACGAGCTGGACGAGCAGCACGAAGGCCACCGCCACCATCCGGCACCGAGCGACCGCCCGCACACGCATCGCTTTGTAAACAGTGTACACACACACACACACACACACACACACACTCACGCGTTGGCTGACGGCAGTAGGTCGGCCCGTTCCTCACCGCTAACCGTGCACAAATGAACCGGGTGGATAGGCAGGCGGGTGGCGGAACTACGATTGCAGGGCATTCCGGGCCAACTGCTTGCTTGGTGGGGGGGAGCGCGCGCGAGGGACTTGTGTGGGAAAAGGGAACGCACCACTGAGACACAGCACACAAACACACAAAGTACGACACTGGACACTACTGCAACGGGCAACGGTTGAAAGCTCGTGACGGCATTAAATCTAAACACATTTTTCTTTTGCAGGCTTCACACGATTTCTACGATCTGCAAAGAGAAGGAAAGAGAAAAAATGGCTTTCAATTAATCAGTCGAGCAGTTGATGTTTTTTTAAAGGTAGGCGCCTTCAAAAGTATGCAATACAGTTGCGAAACAGCTTTAACTGGCATCAAATTGCATATCTGCAGGCGTAGCACAATAGTCGAGCAGTGTGTACACTTTATACACAACAATTGTCTACATTTAGGCGCAAAACTACACGAAAAGACAAACAACGCCTAAAACTATGCAAAATGAATCTTTTTATTATTTCCCAGCGACAAAACATGCATTTAAATGCTGCTAGATGATTAATTTTTGAAGTTCTTTTACGTTTTGCTTACTGCACCAGGTCGAAATTGTGCTTCAATTATTACGATCGTAGGATGGCATTCAGCATTCAACAACCATACTATCCAACAGCTCTGCATCCGACCATTCTGCCTGTCATCAGTGTTGAGTGTTGCGTTTGTCGATGCAGCCACCATGAATTCCGACAAATTAGTTCCTCCCGTCTGGCGGTAGGTGATAAAAAGCTAAAGCCACTTGCACCATTTGAAGCGCCCTGTTCCTTCCTCCCCTCCCCATTCCAGCAACCGTACCAGCCTCATCATCATCGTGATCGCATGAGAAACAGCACGCCACATTACACCGGCAAACCGACGTTCGTTCTGGCGTTCTCGTCAAACCTGCACCACCGTGACAAGGGGGCAGAGCTATGACCGACCGATTTTCCGCACCGTTGCGTGGTGCGCTTCCGCTGCAAACCGGCGAACGGGCGACCCGACCCGAATGCCACCGCTCCATTACTTTTTGCTGGTTTGTGCTGCTGCATTTTCTTACCACCGCTGGGAAAGTCTACGCGCCCTCGTGTGTGTACCGTTGTGCACTGTAGCTATTGTTTTATGTCAACGGAAAATAATGATTTTTCCTGCTTCCTTTTTCGATTTAGTTTTTATGTTGAAAGTACAGCAAAAACTATATGCAACGCAAGAGTTTTTACACTGTGCGTTGCTTGCCGTACGGTTCCGTGCGACGCCAACTATCACCGGACCCGCCGGGTGACGGTGTCTTAAAGCACACAGCCACCCGGGCACGCTGGTCGCTCCTGGGTTTCAGAAGTTTTGCTCGCGAAAACAATTTTCATTTTAATGCATCTTTTATGCACTCACCCGTCGAAAGTTCGTTCCAATTTGCTGCCGTTTAAAAAACGCTCCGCCCGGTCGTCCGCTTTCGACGCTCTCCCTCCCGGTAAGCGTTAATTTAAATGCAAGGGGCAACAGCAAAACAGGCAGCAAAAAAAAGAAAGGAAAAGTCACTCACAAAAAAACCGGTTGCGAAACAACAAGCATTCCTGCTTCCTGACCCGAACCGAACGCGGACGACGAATTTCCTTCCGTGTTCTTTTTGGTGTGTAGCTATCTGAGCGGGCTTTTTCCCCTGCCTTCTTCTTCCTTAACTGCCCATCTCTGCCCATCCGTGCCGCTGTGTGTGTTTGTGGGGGTGTGTTGGTGCGTGTTTAATGAAGACGAGCTGCTAACTTTATTTTCACCTTTTGCCGCTCACCGGTTACTCTTCATCAAAGCAAACGAAAAAAAAGGAAGGCAACAAGTGAACGGCCACGTGTTAATTTCTGGCCGTGCAGAGGCGCGTGGAAAGCAGACGAGGTTGGCGCGGTCGGCAAAGCAGTTACCCCAAGCAGCCGAAGAAAACAACGCTTATTGCCCAGCGGACATTGATGGAACGAAACAAAAAACAGCGAGGAAAAAATTAAGATCCGGATGAAAGACAAGCTTCATGCTTGATACAACCAGTAAACTTCAATTTGAGCTCGTCCAAACAGCAACAAAAACATTGCTGAAAGACGGATAGAGCTTTAAGGGAAACAAAAACATATTTTCAGCAGCGCAATGAAGTGCGATGTTTTTCTTTTGCTAAGTTTCTTACTAAACTTGTGTGGGACTTTTCTGCAAGTTTACCTCCTAAAGGTATGCAATTGCAAGACATTAAGCAAAGTTTTGGGCCAATCGCGCCTAAAGTTAGGCAATTCTCACTTCGAATGGTTTGGCGGATGATTTTGAACCGAAATGTTTTTTTTATTTTAAATCAAATTAATTTAAATAAAAACAATGGCCTGGCAGTAGGTAAAATTGTAATTGATGCAGCAAAAAAAGCTCAAACACAGAAAGTATTGGAGGAATTTGCTTTTTTTTCATGCACCACGGTTGTTAGCAGACGAACAAAATCTTTATCCCACCAGCAGCATACATCACTAGATCTATATTTTGAAGGATTCCTTCTCAAGTGGGTTTAAATCAAAATTAAATCGCTGTACATTGTTTCCATCCCCATATAAAGTTTTCCGTTTAACACCTGTCTAGCGGTTTAACACATTGCATACTGTCGGGCGTTAAAATTCCAATATTATGCGCTGGACCAGTTAAACACTGTTTGCTCGCACGTTGCTTCTGCGAATTATAATACCTTCTTCATTCATTCGTACTATCAGCTTACTGCACCTGCTAGCCAGCA
This sequence comes from Anopheles gambiae, assembly GCF_943734735.2. NCBI lineage: Eukaryota > Metazoa > Arthropoda > Insecta > Diptera > Culicidae > Anopheles > Anopheles gambiae. The sequence goes on along the minus strand of NC_064600.1, from coordinate 6,534,129 downwards.
CCGGGTCGGCAGCGCGTGGTAACAAAGTTTTCAAACAATTATGCCAATTTCAATGAATGACATCCGCTGCACGCGGCAACTCCCCATTCTCGCCTTTGGGCGTTTTAATTCTCTTCTAGGCTGCATTATGGTGTTCTTTTTTTGCTATCTCTCTCTCTCTCTCTCTATCTCTCTCTCTCTTTTCTCTGTTACCTCCCATCACTGCTTCTTCCCGCCTGCTCCCACGCAAGAAATAAAAGCATCCGCGTAATTGGAGCGAGCAGCGGAACGGGCACACAAGTTCGCTCAACTTTTCGCTAACGTGCGACGGACTGGACGGGCGAACTGACTGAAGAAGAAGAAGAAGCATAGGAAGAAAAAACAACGCACACACACACACACACAGAATAGAAGGTAAGTCAACGCGCGTCGGGTCGTGTGGGTTGCGGGCCACTAAATTAGGGCAGGCCCTTCGGGATGAAGGAGCTGGCCTGGTTCATCGCTACGCGCGGCTAGCAAGAACGCTTGATTGGTGTGCTGTTTGCTTTGCATGGGTAGTTGTGTATGTATGTATGTGTGTATGTGTGTGTGTGTGTCATGGCAAACGGGAGCTGCACGGGTTTCATTTTGATATATTTTTACTCTATTCCCTGGTGCTTTTTCTTTTTGTTATTCTTGCCTTGTTAAGGTACCCCGCGCTGCGCGCCCGGTGCTTTTGTGCGGCAATTCAATGGCAAGAGCTGCGATCACGGGTGATGCCCCTGATGAGATCCTGTCTCCGGCACGAGCCCGAGACCTTTCAAACGCTCCCCAAAGTGGGCGTCCCCGTGCTCTCTCTCTCTCTCTCTCTTTCTGCTTCGCCCACTCTATCGTTACATTTATTGCGAAGTGAACCACTCGACTGTTGCCAATGAACAAAACGCTGCACACTGTGAAGCCAAATCAGACACAAGCGAAAGTGAACGAAATCAACCGAAGCCCCAGTTTTGCGTATGTATAGGTAGAGTTTACTGCTACGTTACAGCGTCCCATCCCACCATCCCGTGAGGGTTTTTTTTTTTTTTTTTGAACGCACTAGCAGCTGATTTTTCTTTGCAGGCTCCGGGCGCGCAACGGTGCCCTCCCTGCGAACAGGGTCATCAGGGCTCAGCGATGGAGCATCGATTTTTGCTCCGCCAAATGCTTCACCCTGCTTGCCAGTGGGATACACTACACTTGGAAAGATAGCACGGCGGCGGCGGCAACAGCCTGTCGCGGCTGTCGTTCATCATGGCCCAGGGAAGTGTTTGCCAGCGCACACGCAGCGAAAAAGATACCGCCACTGCATTGCTTCGATGGCATTTCGAGGACCTTTCACTACCGCACGTTACTGCTTTATGCGCTACCGCATTTCACATCCGTACCGACCGCCACATTCATCTCACCCGTGTCGGCTCTACCGCTGGCCAGCAAATCTTTGCCCGTCGAGTCGGTAAATAAATAAACAGCACCTTCCGCACACATTACTGCATCCTGGTCACGGCACCAGCCGAGCAAAAACCCACATTTCATCAAATATGCATATCATTTCCAGCAGTGGCAGCGAGCGCACACAAAACTTATCACGCATCCCTCCCACTCCCCTGCAGGCTCCAGCTTCAACAATGAGCTAGAAGATACAACAAGGGAGCAAAACAGGAGGAGAGAGAGAGAGAGAGGTAGAGCGAAAAGTCACACGCTAGCAAGACGGCACGGAAAATGAAGCCATCTTCTGCGCGCGCGAGCAAAGGAAACCCCCGCCACGCCCAAGGGGAAGCAGAGGCCCAATCGGCTCCAGCAACAGGAAAGGACGCACTTAAGACGTTGTAAATTTTAATAAAACCCATTTGTCTAGCAAAACACGCACCCCTTCCCTCGTTTTGTAACGGGTCCGGCTCCGGAAAGGCTTTTCGCATGGCCCCTTTTCCAGCGCGAACCCACGCTCAAGGCGGCGGTGATGGTCGCGCCACGTCCGTTTTCAAGAAATTTTGTGTGTGTGTGTTTTTTTTTTTTTTTTTGGGCTTTATAATTTTCAACCAAGTGAGCTTCGGTTGCTTCGGCGAGCTTTGTAACGAATGACACACTGCACAGCAACATGGCGGACGGAGCGCCGGCATGGGCTGGTCCACCGGGAGCGATATTTTAGCGTGCCGCGCTGGTCGCACCATTCTGACCGTCGCTTTAGTTTGATTTGTTTTTGTTCCCTTTACCATTTCCTTGCCTGATGATTGTAGTGCTATGCGTGAAGCCTAACTTTTAGGCGTCATTTAACTGCAGCACGCTAACATTACTGTGTGACGTCACGAGCTTCGTTTTACAACACCGGGTTGGTTACTATGTGCTAAAATGAAAAGGGAATGCTTCTTTTTTCGAGGCGAAACTAATCAAAAAGTAACTTTAGAACGCAAAAGCTTCGAACATTAGCGAAAAACGCTTCAAAACTAGTCGCTAGGATATATTTTATTGCACATCAAACGTTTTAAAAATAAATTGTATCATAAAACAGCAAACAGAGAGTGAATAAAACACAAATTCTGAACGACCCGTTGCTCTCTCTCTCTCTTTCTCTTCCCTTTTTTTCGTTTTTTGTACAAAGCAAAGTTGGCCCTGTTGAAAGGATGGTGCAAAAATAACCATTCTCCTCCCTGCCCCTTCAGCCCCATCCACGTCCTCTCATTAGATCAATAGAAACTCATTAAAGAAAGCATTCTTATCTGAGTTGTGGGCGACAAGCAAAGGAAAGCAAACATTTTAAGCAGTGCAGTAGCGCAACCCAGCACTCGAATTCGTCCTTCTGCCTTCTTCCCCTTTCACAGCCACTGTGCGTGTGTGTGTGTGTGTGTGCGGGGGAATGCGAACGAAATTCGATTTGCCTGAGCCCTTTTTTGGCACGAGGCACGATTTCGGCAAAACAGATTACCGGTGGGTTTGGCGAAACAAAGACACGCGGTTTTTCGGGCCCGCGTTCCCCCACTGCCAATAACGCTCTTTGTTCCTGGTCCCACTTAGTGTGTGTGTGTGTGTGTGTGTGTGTGTGTGTGTGTGTGTGTGTGTGTGTGTGTGTGTGTGTGTGTGTGTGTGTGTGTGTGTGTGTGTGTGAGTGGCACTCTAGCGCAAAGTGCCGGCCGCAAATCATTAATTAATGTAATTGATGATAATCCGAAACCGAAATCCGCCGGCAAGGGTCCGAAAGCCCCACCGCATTTGTAAATGCGTTCCCTTTTTTTTGTGTCGTTGTCTTCACTTCAACCCTTAGTTCCCTTAGTAGTAAGAGCACGGGACGGGGAACCAATGCTGGCCTTCGGTTAGTGCCTACCGCAACTGAGCCCCCTTTTGCAGCCTTCGGTCCATCAATCTTTTCCATCCGGCAGCGGCAAACTGAAGCCCAATCGCCCATCGCCAACACCGAGCGCTAATCAGGGCGAGCGAATTTATTCACTCAACTTTTACCTTCACTGTTTGTTTGTATCTCTATTTTTCTTACTTGCTTTTGTTGCTTTAATAGGGTTGCGGAGGGGGAAAAACCCTCCACCAGTAAATGGGACGGGGAGCAACGGTGACAGCGGCAACAAACGAATTCCCGATGATGCTGCTAATCTATCACACCGATCCCTCGAGGAGTAAAGCAAAAAAAAAAAAAAAAAAAAACAAGACAGCAAACTTTGGAACCCAACCTGTCCAAAACTGTCACCCTCTCGCCGGGAATGGTAACGTTTGCTGGCACACGCGCCACACAATCAATCAACGGATGCGACCCACTTTGAGCGGAATGAAGTGATCCGCAGCTGGTGCACGGGAGCTCGCATTCGACGCGACGCGAGTTGCCAATGGCAACGAACCGAAGGATGGAAAAGGCGTTTTTTTGTTACTTCAATCACTTGACACTGTTGCCTGCTTTACTGTACCCATTCATCTGCATTTGAATAGACGATGGTGCTTGAGAAGCAAATGTTTGAACAACAATTACAAATTCATGATAATGTATGCTTCGTGTGTAACAGCAGTCCATCATTACTTCATTACTGCCTCGCACGGTGTGGATTACTGAAGAGCTACTTTAAAGCTGGAATGCACAAGGTAAGTAGCTTAGCAAATTCGTCTTGTTTTGAAACAATCTTTCAAATACAAAATTTGTGCAACAAAAATAGCCCAAACCACTCGTAACGGACGTTCCAGTAGCAATACATTCTGATTGAAAATTTGCTGCACGCCTGAAAGGTATACTCTTTGCATCACACCATACTATTTGTAAGCGTTTTATTAGGCGGCGCTCTGGCACCGATCGAACACAACATCCGACTCGTGCAAACCCATCCCAAGTAACATTTGTTTTAGATTTGTAATCATGAACTGCACGAATGGTGCTCAAAATAGTAAAAATTATAGATTTTCGCGTGATAAACCATTTTGAAAGCGTTAAAATTTTGCTTGTGCGTGTGTGTGACCTTTTTCTACTGGAGGATTTCATGTGGCGTTATTTCGTGAAAATTAGGTTGTTTTCGGTATTATTTATTGAAGATATATTGCGTGGCGCGCGCAGGGGTCTTTGCTATATTAAAAATAAAATAAAACTCAAGATAATCTTACTTGCTATAAATTTTAAAACAGACATAAACATTCAGTGCGTGGTCAGGAGCGTACAAATTGATGTTAAGAAGAAGCTTGGGAGCATCAATTTTGCCTTTTATTAACTTTGCTACAAAAACGGCTCGTACTACCTCCCTACGTGTCTCGCCAAAGTCCAAAGCACAGAGAAGAAAGTAACGAAAAAGCCACATCTCAGTCGATTTTAAAGGGCTTGTTCTAAAAGTCCCTTAGACTGGTGCAGTTTAAGGTGCCAGTTTATGGGAAATAGCGCGAAAGTCCGATTTTCGAGCCCGACAATGTCAATTGAGATGTAATCATTAGGAGGAGCACTGTCAGATACAAACAAACAAACACAGACAAACATCGAGTCGAACATGTCAGTTGATTCTGTCTGTTATGTTCGATACCCGCCTGTGCTGTGAGTACCTTGGCTGTCAAACGCAATGGATAGAATTCAATTCGGGACATTTTCAAGTTTGTTTACGTAGTTTGTCTCCTTTTCTTCTTAAAATTGCGTGCGAAGTATTTAAAATAGCCATCAATAATGATGCTGCACCTTCAATTGTAACACGAAATGTACAATTTTGAAAGGTATAAAACTATTAAATGTACATAATGCGTCTGTATGCACTGTATATGTTTTGGCATGCAAGTTTGTTTGCATTTTTTCAATATGATATTTGAATGATTTTTTATATTATTATTGATTTGAATTACTAGTAATTTATTCGTTGAAGCTTCCCCCTGTGGATGGATATTCAATTCATTTTCATTCAGTTCATTTAAACTATGAAAATACGTCATAGTAGTGATGAGAAAAATGAAGTTTTTGTCGGAATCGATTCCGGCTACCTCCGCAGTTTCGGAATTAGTTTTCCGGAATCGGCTCCGGAATCGGAATCGACTCCAGAATTGGTTCCGGAATCGACTCCAGAATCGGAATCGGCTCCGGAATCGGAATCAGTTCCGGAATCGACTCCGGAATCGGCTCCGGAATCGGAATCGGTTCCGGAATCGACTCCAGAATCGGCTCCGGAATCGGATCCGAAATCGGAATCAGTTCCGCAATCGACTCCGGAGTCGGTTCCGGAACCGAAGTCTGCTCTCGAATCGGAAATGGCTCATAAATTAGAATCGGCTACCAAACGGAGTCAGTTTCGGATCGCCATAAAAATAGGCGCTTGGGTCCAATCATACTACGTATTGAAAACCGCTAAAATCCAAATTTACTTGTAAAATCCATTGTCATGGAAATTCCCGGACTGATTACGCTCCGGAGCCAACTCCGGAATCGGCTCCGGAACCGGCACCGGAATCAGTTCCGGAATCGGCTTCGGAGCCAACTCCGGAATCGGCTCCGGAATCGGCATCGATTTCAGCATCGGAATCGGCTCCGTAATTGATTCCGACCACGGAATCGGAATCGAGTAGGTCCGATTCCGAGCTCCCACCACTACTTCGTAAGTGTGTTGCAGTGCACCATGACACGTCTATAAGACATCGCACAGGTGGCAGAGCGCCTTTCGAACAAAGTCGTGTTTGTTTGTCTTGTTCGATTGGTGGCAGAGTCGTGCCTTATTATTTTTAACGATCCAAGATAATTTTAGTGATAAATAAAGAATTTAATTATTGTTTCTCCAACGAAATGAAATAATATAAATTGAACTAGTGTTCAGTTTTAAAAAAGAATACGCTCAGTTTCTCCATTTTTCTACTACAACCGTCATTACACTTTACTTTGTAATCATGTGGCTTTCCTTCAGACAATAAAGCGAGGAAATGAAAGAAAATGTCCAACCAACAAGCGTGTAAGCGTGTAAGCGTATTATCATGTATTTTGCAGGGGTATAGAATGCATTCTTCAACACAGCACGACTGATACTTGTTGCGTTAAACTCATCTCTATCCACAATTCTGAATATTATTCGTAATTAATCAAACACTTGCCCTCCCAAAACTATGCAACTCGCATCGCTTACAAGCCTCTCCTTACAAACATGCGCATGTGCATCTGTACAGCCTGTAAATGGATATTGAACCTTGAAACGGGTCTTCATTAGAAGGCACTAGAGCGGAAGAAAGGTTTGCCCTTTCATATTCTCAAGCTCCGATCCAGCTTACGCCAAGCACACTACCTCCGCCTGCTAGATGCTATAAGGTAGCCGTACCCTTGAACGAACAGTCAAGGCTAGATGAAGAAGAAAGAAGAAAGCAAAAAACACAGCAAAAATAAAGAAAATCGAACAAATAAAAGCGAAACCATTGCAAGCATTGCGTTAAACACACCAGCACAAACGCGAATAGGCATGCGAATAAAAAGAGGAAGAAAACGCGCTCCCGAATCTCCCCCTCCTCCCCTCTCCCGCACCACACTTTTGCACCAAACAGCCCCCGGTTCGGTTGAATGGATCGTGCAAGCAGCATCCAATCCCCGTTGCCGATGGCGCTCTATCCTTGCTTTCTTGCCGCCCCTCCTTTAATCCGTGGGGTTAGCGCATCAGCTACAACCACTAATGAAAAATCCTGGCCCGCTGCTTCTCACCCGTGCAATGAGCGGGGATGAGAGGGAGAGGGGGAGCTGGACGGCACGAGTCACCTTTTCCATACCTGGATTGAACGGTGAGAAATGCTGCCTCCCCCGATTCGATAGATAATCGCATGCTGCAAAAGGTATGCGCCTCATTGCACATCCCAATCCACACCTACAAACACACACACATACAGGGTTTTCCCAGAAGCAATAGAAGAACGAATGGAATGGAAATTATCCCATCCCAGGGAAACAGGAAAAATTTATAAACGGATCCGAAACGGAAAGCGATCCAATGGCAGTGTGACCATCGCTTCGTTCCCCGTGCTACGATTGGAAGGGTATAAAACTTCATCACCGTATATTTGCAAGCCAACTTCAAAAGGATGAGCTGGGCATGCCGAACGGGCATGCTGGAAAAGAACAAACGGAATGAATAAAAAGGCAGCGGCGGTGGCGGAGGCGGCCGGGCTACCATCGACCGTGTTTCATGCTGGCGAGAGCGAGCTGCTGATTATTCAACGCCTTTTTTCGCCCCCGTTCCCGGTGCGTGTGAAGAGAAAAAAGAGAGGAAGAAAAAAAACACACAAACACACACAGAGCACGAGCGAACGAGCGAAAGAATTCCAACGCTCGGGGGGGGGAGGGGATTCACCGCTTCACCCCGCAAGCGCTACCGTAAAGCGATACTGCATCTCTACAAGTGGCAAGGGACAGAGGAGAAGGGAATGGGGATGGAAGAGGTGTATGAGGTGAACCAGCGCGGGGAAAGCAGAACGACAACCACCCGCTAGATGCTGGACAAATGGAACCTGGATAAATAAATTATGTTTTCATTTTCCTTCCTTTGACAAACGGTACCTGGCTGGCGGAAGCTGTGGGCCGGCAGACGGGAGCGGGGTAGGAGTTAACCGGGGCGGTGAAACAAAGCACCGATGAAGCTTGAAGCACCCAGGCATTACACCCCCCCACCCCCCACCCCCCTGGGAGAACAAAGCACCACAACAGAAGCGTTCCGGGAAGCACGGGGAGACATTTCGAAACACACAATCCTGGTCACGGCACCACGGCGGCGTAATGAACAGTGCACTGCCGGTCGCCGGTGGGCGATAGAATTACTCATATTTCTTTCGCTTCGGATCTCGGGTTCGATGAAGATTTTTCTTCTTTCCAATCAAGTTCGTTCCCTCCGGTTGTACCACACACACACACACACACACACGCAGACAAACAAAAAGAAATGTCCGCAGCCTAAGTTTAAGGGGTGGAAAGCGAGCACGACTGCTAGGGCTGGAGTGTTATATTGAAATATTTCAACAACCGCCGTTGCTGCGCCAATGCCGGAATACCGAACCGAAAGAGGAATGTGGCAGGTGAGGCGGTGAAGCCCATCTTTTTTTTTGCAAGAGCCTTAATCTTACGATTGCATAGCGATTGCAGCGAGCACGTAAATTGAACTCCGGTCCTCGGTCGGACCTTTTTCCGCAAAGCCAGCGCAGCAACGTCCCCCAAGGTCCGGGCGAGTGCGATTATCTACTCAAAAGCCCGCCTCACTGCAAATAAATTGGTCAAAACCCCGGGCATACGGGCTCGGGGACGCACGGCGGTGAACCACACCGCAGCAGCAACAAAACTCTCACACCAAGATGTATCCTTCCCGACAGGCGGCCAAACTCGCCGGAATGCAACGACTGCTGAGACGCTGTAGAGCACGCTACCCGGACTGCATCCTTTGGCGCGTGCCAGGCGACATTCCAGTCCCGAGGGGAGTATGTAAGTGTGTGTGTGTGTGTGTGTGTTTGTATGTTGCTCTGTTGCGCTGTTTGCGGTTTGCTTCAATAAATTGTACCCGGTCGACATTTATCAAACCCCGGCGCCCCGCGGCCCCAAGAGGGGGGGGGGGGGGGGGGGGTTTCGCAAACGGCAGCAAAAGCTATTTTCCATTTCCTCGAACCCGACCCTCTGGCCATTTCTCTCTCCCTCTCTTTTCCCTACTCCGCGCCTCACACGTGGCATCGGCAGCGCGCTGCAGTAATGCAGCCGAGCCAAGCCAAACGAAGCTTCTTTCTTCCTTTACCCAGCGCGCACAGCGCAGTGTGGGTGGTGGTTTTGGCAAAACAAAAGCACACCACTCTTCAAGACGTTTGATCCTTGCAGTAACGCGCTTTAATGAGTGTGTGTGTGTGTGTGCTGCCTTTAATGGTCATAAATCGGTTGTGTTTGTGTTCGGGTCTAGGCAACAGCAGCAGCTAGTGCGCCTGCTGAAACGATCCAGTGTTAAGGACACTGTTGTACCCGCGCCCGTGACGCTGGCTGACGGGTAATGGGTTTGCTGTCATTTAAAGCACACAACTCACACGCATACCACAATGTAAGCGAGCGGTTTCATCTTTTCTACGGGAAGTTGGAATTTGAAAGACAATATTTTAAAGGATTTTTTCCACCAAATAATAAACAAACGCACACACACAGAGCTACCCTTGGGGGGGGGGGGGGGGGGGGTTGAGCTGTGATTTTTCCCACCAAACCATGGAACGGTGGAATTTATAATCTCACGCGAGTTTTGGGGGGAGAGTGAAACTCCCGAATCTCATTACGCGGCTGCGGTGAGGTGAAGCAAATGTGTTATGCTGCAACCTTATGCCACACAAATTACCACACCGGTGCCCCACCCTTTCCAGCCTGTTCTGCCTGTTGCGGCTGGGGCGAGTCTCATCCACACTTTATCTGTTTTTTTTTGTGATTTTTCTTCGGCTGGAGGGGTTTCTCGCTTAAGCAACAGAAAATCCCTAAGACATCTTTATTTATTTCCTCTTTAAGACGAACATTTTAAGACACTTTTGCTTGTCCCTGAGCAAATGGTGGAATTGGTTTTTTGTTTTTTTTTTTTGCTCAGTTCTACTTTTTAACTGTGTTAGCTGGTTCTATTTTCTGCTGTTGCTTCTTTTTTTTTGCTCTCATTGCTCATTTCGTTTCGTACTTGCCCCAACTTAATTTGTATTGTACTGTTCGCACCATCTTTCCTACTTTCGTTTTCCTTCTCTCTCTCTCTCTCTCTCTCTCTCTCTCTCTCTCTCTCTCTCTCTCTCTCTCTCTCTCTCTCTCTCTCTCTCTCTCTCTCTCTCTCTCTGTGTAGCTCCAAAATTAACGTCCTCTTTGCTGTTCATTTCCGCGAGCCAAAAAGAAGCCAGTAAAAGGCAAAGAGAGAGTGTGTGTGTGTGTGTTATAATGTCTCCGAGCAAAAACTCTGCCGTGTGCGTCTGCCGTATTTTCGAAAGATGTTTTCCACTCCCTTCCCGTCGTCCCAGTTATTTTCTTTTCAAATTCTTTTTCCTCCTTCGTTCTTTTACCCTTAATGAGAACTTTTCATTTCAAGTAGCACACACACACACACACACACACACACTGGTGAGGAGGAAGAGACGCTTTAGGCGTCTCCGGACGCCCAAGGTTGCTGGCGAACGTTAATATCGGGCGCCCTCGCTTCCCCACAACCAAACCGGCCGCGAGTGGTGGAATGCTATTACGAATGAAAATTTAATCCTCATTTAATGAAACGTGCTACACGCGCGTGTGTGTGTGTGTGTGTGAGCGTGTTCGCAGAAGCTTCCCGCACGTACACAGCGAGCCGCGAACGTATCAGCCCTTTTTCGTTTCTTGTTTTTTTCCGCGCCCGAAACGCGGGATTGTGATGCACGACACGGACAAATGACACCAATTCCAATTTGCTCGCTCGGTGCTCGCGATCTCGCCCGGTGATGAAGGGGAGAGGAGGGGGGGAGGGGAGGAGGAGAAGTAGATATGCGAGCGAAGGATTTGTAAAAGATGGGACGGAAGCGCGAATGCAGCCATTTTGGGAGGCTAAATATAGCAACGGGCGCAGTTGCGTGTATTTGTAGCCTGCTGCAACGATTACCGGCGCATTAGGAAACTAATCGACCCGAGCGGATGATCCGGTTGTTTCGTGTTTTATTCTCGCACACACACACACACACACACACACACACACAAATACTGTGTGTACTGTATTAGCGTTTTTATTTTATGTTTTTTTAGCCTGTTTTAAGGATGTATGTCAGCTGGTTACTGCAATCAAGGGTAAAAAAACAACATATTGCATAACTTCAGGCGCCGCGTTACATACGTTCGCCTCCAAGTATGCAATGCGCATTACAAAGCTAAGCTTCTACGGTTCACTGTGCTCTTTTATTGCGCCGTTCGGTAGCGACAAAACGTGCCAGCTCGATACGCATTGCCTCGCAACTAGTCAAACCATTGTTCCCGAACGAGCTAATAAGCCACTCGCTTACGTCCTTAAATGTGTCTTTTTTTTTGTTCTTTGCCTGATTTTCCTCACACCCGGCACAGCAAAGCAAAGGCGTCTCGGGAAAGCACCTTCTAGCTGTCGTGCGGCCGCTATCACCCAAATCTCTCAGCAAGTCAGCACGACCTTGCCTTCATCTTCAAGACCCCATCTACCCTTTGCACGGGAATGAAATGGGATACTCGGGCAGGGTCCGAGCACCGTACCCGATCGCCTACACGGTTCCATTGGCAGCGTGCCGATGCTTGCTGCCCAGGAACTGGCCTTTCCCCGCACGACTAATTTAATTCGCCCGAACCAACAAAACGCCCAAAAATACAGCGCCAGTCGACATGGGCCTTTTGCCCAGCATCCGGATCCAATCAGCTCGCAAAACAATGCCCAATTGCTCACTCCCAATGCAAGGGCAACAACAACAAAACACACCAACGATAGCAAAACTCACACATTCACGAGCGCCACAGTCAAGCAACAGCAAAAAATGGAGAAAAGGACCTTTCTGCAAAAAACAAAAAAAAACTAGACAAAACAGAAAATTCGGCTCCATTTCAAGATTTCCGTGCTGCCGTGGCGTGAGAGAGGCGAGTGGTGGAGGAAGCCGTCATCCAAGCCCCCAACCAAAAAAACAAAAAAAAGGGACAATCGAAAGAGCAGCCCAATATTCGTTTACATCGGTTCCAGCCACGTCATCCGGTCGAGGGTTTTAACGGGTTCCGCTCGCAAGCCGTACAACTGTCACCCAAAATCCAAAACAACACACACACACCAGAGGACGAGACTGGAGGGAGACGGGAGGGAGCAAAAACAAAGGTAGAAAAAAATACCCCACCCTCACTGGACAGGACGCAAAAGTTGCGTCAAATAACTGCCGGAACTGGTGTTTCGGGCTTTGGGTAGTTTTCACCATCGCTTCGAACACAAGAAAAGCTGTCAGGTTCGAAAATTCACACCGCACTCACACACACACACACCGTGAAGGGTCGAGCCTGACACCTCCAGCCCTTCCGGAAGAAAAAAAGGACACGCGAGCATGTTTTGTTTTTTTGTTTTGTTTTTTGCCTTCGAGTGGAAGTTTATTTGGAGGTGCTGCCCTGTCTGCCCATGTCCTGTGCTTTCTAGGCTCTAGGTCACCCCACTCACCCTGGCGCTTTGTTTGCTGCCCAGTTTGTACACTTCATTTCATTTTCTCGGGCTCCATCGCCCACACACACTCACATTCCTTTCCGGTGCGTCCGATACGTGCTTTGTTTAGTAAATGCTTCATTGAAAATCGGTCAAGAACATGGGGTTCGGGCTTAGGTTTGGGTCCTGAGGGGGGGGGGGTTTCACATTTCTGTAATGTGTATGACACCTTTTGCTGCCCCCCCCCTGGAACGGTTCGTTTGATTTCGTTTCGGTAGAGGCGGGGATAGAGTGTTCTTTTGTATATATTTGTCTTAAAAATGCAAAAACACACACAGCAAACAAGCAGCAAGCTTTCCGGTTTTATGTTCACCCTTCATTAGGTTCAATTTTCGAACACGGGTTTTTCGTGTTTTTGGGATTTTTTGTTTATTCCTTTTTTTAATTCAATCCAAGCCGAAAACATCAAATAACGGAACCTTTTTCTTGCGCTCAAAAGAATCGCATTCAGTTCCGTTCATTCCAAACAAGTCTCAGACATTGCTGTTCACTTAATCCGTCCAGCGTGTGAAAGGAAAGCATGTAGCCAGCGCCAATACATGGAAATTGCACCGATTGACCGGCTCGACACGTGCGCTGCTGTGCGTGTAGCATACCTTGCAGGCGCACACAAAAAAAAGAAACCCCTTTATCTATGCAATCTGTACAGCATGCTTAGCATTAAAATTGATTTCTGTTTCTACTCCCAACAATTGATTACCAATCTGACCAGCACAAAAGGCGCGATAACGCCGAACCTGGTGTCCCATTTTCGAACCCCCCCCCCCCCCCCCCCCCCCCCCGTTTTGCTTCGTTCGATGGGTTTCTTTTGTGCCGCATCGCTCCCGGGTCGGGCATGCGGAATTGCAAAGCAGCACAACAGCCGGCCCCGGGGCCATTTTCCCACTTTACGACCGATTATCGGATCGGGTTCGCCATCTTATCGCTGGTGGGGCGATGAGCCCGTTGCTCGGCGAGCGCGCTCAATTGCCCCCAATTGCTGCCACGGAGTTGAGAGGGGGGAGGGAGGGAAGGAACAGGGGGGGGGGGGGGCAGAATAAACCCTTTTTGTTTGTTTGCATTTCACCATGTTCAGCGTCGTCGGAATTCATCGGCAGGAATAAATTGGTGCGCACACAAACAAACAAAACAAAACAAAAAAAACAACACGAAACTCGAAACAACAGCACCAAACAATGGCTCTCGCTTACAAAACACTTTCTCGGGAACAGTTTCAAAACCCCCCTCCCCAAAAACGCACTCCTCTTCCGCCCGAACTACGGGCGATAATTTCCTGTTCCGAGTGGCGGAGCATGGAGCATGGAGGTGAAACGGAGATTGAAGAGGGAAGAGATTGACGCTTTGTGTGTGTGTGTGTGTGTGTGTGTGTGTGTGCGTGTGCGGACACAGCCAACCACCGGACACGACCTTTTCCGGATGGTCTTTTCCAATCATAATCATCATCATCATCTTCATCATCGCCGTCGTCCTCGACAACGCCGTCGTCCTGACAAAGTCGTCGTAAAACCAAATGGCCACGTTTACGGACATTGACAACAACGGTCGGGATGGGCGTGAGGGATTGAGCGAAGGGATAATAATCACACCAACATGCTTCGCCCGAAACCACCTCACGCACACCGCAACCGGACGAAGCGCTCGGCCGTTGCTAGCTGAGCATCAAGCGGCGTCCGTCCGTCCGGACGGGGCGCGACGAGTGTGAGGAGGTGAGATCGGAGCATTACCGATCCGAGGTTACTCTTGCAAAACCTCCCCCCACCCGCTGGGCGGACGTACAAGACAAGACAGAGGCCATGGAGCCGAAACCTTTGCGAAACCGAGGCTGTCAGCGCTGTGGCGGCTTCTGCAGTAAATGACTCATTTCCGCTTTTTCTTTCCCTTTTCAGATACTGTCACACACACACACACACACATTTGCTTCATAGCGGATGCAGGACGGAACGGAGTAATGCAGCGAAAGCCCGAACGAAACTTGTCCATTATCAAACCGAAACCCGCATCCCTGCTCGACACATTTTTGGCAGTCGTTCGACGTTTGTCGAGGGGGGGGGGGGGAGCATGGGGCCACAGACCGTTTGTCACGGTGGGGCCGAACGATGACGCTTTATGGTCAAACTGTCAACATGTTTTTAATTATTATAGATTTATTTCGTCGATTAGGGCTGAAACAATGCTGCGACGGGCTCGGTTGGATTGCGCTTACGCAGGGGATTTTTTAATTATCGAAGGGAAATTTGCAATCCCCGGTGCCGTGACCGGGATACAACGGAAAGGTTGTTAAAAGTGATACATGTTTGCTAACCGTTGGGCTATTTTTTTTTTTTGTACTTTAAGGCACTTTCAAGCAAGCAGAAACTATAACCAAAATCATAATGTTTCACAACACTCGTTTGCGCCTGTAACGGGCTATTTCCTGGGAAATCCTTTCCGGAGGAACTTTGGCTTTCCCCCACACCCGCCGCACGGCTCATTTTGGGCAGCATAATTGGACACGAACCACCGAGCACGTTGTTTCGCTTGCCGGGGCGTATCTCCCCGGGGAAGAATAGGCAGAGAAATGGGGAGCTGGGCAAAGCCGGGACCTAATAAAACGGAACGGATGCTCTGGCACGTGACCGTTGCCTAACGATCCCTCAGCCACTCGGGCTCGGGCCTTTCTGACGGATTGGGCGGTGTTTAGTATACCTACTTCGGGCCACCAATGCAACACGGGATTAAAGCTACGACTTCGTCTTAACTTTCCGGCCAGGGACGCCAAGCAGCAAACCGGAATGTAAAAGTGCTGCCCCGGAAAGTGCTTCCCTGCTCTGCCCGCAATTGGTTGGCAATTAGCTCGCTGGCCACTCTTGAAAAGTGGGCCAATCGACGGGAGAAAGCCCCACTAGCCCAATGATGCCGGACGGTGATAATGTCTGCGTATCCAAATTAAAACCCTGGCTTCCTGGTAGGTAGGCCGCTCGTCGCGGGGAAATCCAAACGTACTGCCGCAGTAAATCGCTTCCAGGGCCGTGCAAGCAGCAAAGCAACACAAACGAAGAAACGGGACCAACCCTGAAAAACACCGAACGACACCGGTCGCGCCGGTTTGACCTCGGTGTCTCCCGCAGCGGGAGCCATTTAGCCCCTTTTTTTTTGGCATTGGTTCTAGCGCTTCGGTATCGGAACAGAAATACCGCTGCAAATTGCTGGCCGCTTGCCCATTCGGGAAGGGACAGGTTACGGGTCGCGTTTATGTGTGTGTGTGTGTGTGGTTGTTTCCACTGCCAGCTAAACCTCAGCGGCTAAGGCTCATCCTCAGAGCGGGCAAGGACGCGTTAACGCGCCTGGATGTATGCCAACAGTGGGCTGAGCTTTTTTTTTCTTTTCGTTTTGAAGGTAGGCCACCGTTTTCCGGCACGACCGGAAGAACGACATCTTGCACTCGCCCGTTTAGCCCCAGACTAACACACACACACACACAAGGCTGCACCACATGTATGCTTGCAACTGTTGAAACTGGCTTTCCTGGATCTCGTGAGCGGCGCTTTGTGGCGAAATGTTCGATATATTTAGCTTCACAAATAGCTCATTGCTTGTTTTTTTTGTGTTTTCGAAATTCATTTACTGAGAGGAAGATGTCACAAAATGTTCAGCTACAATTGCATACATGTAGGCGCTTCCACTCGCGAATGTGTTCACTTTCGAGCCCAATCAACAAACCGCCTGCGTGTATGCAATTCGTACTACTTAATCGGTTGCTGCTGTATAAATTACACCGCGAGCGAGTTAAAATCAACAGCTACACAGCCCAAACTACACCAAAGCATCTCTAATTATTCCACAACATTTAGGGCTGTCGCGGCTCGAAACCAAACAAAAGCGTTAATATCAAACTGCTTGGCACAATCCGTAATCAAGAAAGCGGCAGAAGCGACCGTTTCTTACCAGTCCGTGTTTGCGCAGTCCCGAGCCCGAGCTATTTTGCTCATGTTTTTCCCACCCGCTCACCCGCAAGCACGACATCGCCGTGTTCCAGTTTCAGCCGCCCACCACCAACAAAACGGAACGGTTTCGTAACACACAATACGTTACAAATCGACACGTAATCGAAAAACAGTTTCCAAAACCGCTCCGCCTTACAAGCCCCGGCTTGAGTAAATAAACAGTAGCAGCTGAAAATTGAGTCGCTTCATGCCGTGAACTTTAGCGATCCGCTTTTCCTGCCACCACCTTCTTCCCTTTGCACCCACCCTTCCCCCCCCCCCCCCTTCACCCCGAGCGCGTAGTATGCTGGAATCGCTAGCCCCGATTCTCGCTGGGGCGTATTTATTTCCTGCTCGCTTTGTGCCGTTCACCGGAGCTTTTGCCTCGCTCGCGGGCAAAGTACGAGAGCGCACCGCGTGCGGCAGCAGGTTCGGTACGGGCAGGCCGACACGGGAAGCAGAAAAGCCCGCGTTCATACCCGATTATCGCTTGTACCTTTTTATTCTTCCGTTTTTTTTTTGTTTTTTTTTTTTTTGTACGTCAATTGTGAACTCGAGTTACAGTGGAGTGTTTTGTTCTCCCATTCTTTCCGTCCGTTTGACGCTTTGTCGATGCTGGTAAATCGATTGACATCGTTTTAAAATGCCCATTCTCTTACGGTGACCTAGAGCGCTAGGTTCAATTGACTTTTCTGTTCGCCGCGCCTAAAGGTATGCAATGTAACACCCGCAATGGTTAAAGCGGCAGAGAGCAAGTTATTATATTAGCAAAGATTCTATTATACAATCGAAATGAAAAATAAATCATCACATTCGAAAGATTCTTGTACATAAAAGCCCGCTGCATTACTAGATTGCATACCTTTAGGCGCTCTAAAATTCATCCATGTTTACAGGTTACCGGTTTGCTATTTTCATACCTCATTTCCCATGTACGATTGCAATATTTCAACGTGTGATCACATCCGTATTGTTATTCGATGCAAGCAAACGCAGTACAGCCGTGTCGCGGCAATGGCGTCGGGCCGTAAATGTTACATTTCAGGAAACAAAGTAAAGATAAAACTCAAGATTTGTGGTCCTTTTTGTGTGTGTGTGTTGTGTGTGTGTGTGTGTGTGTGTGTGTGTGTGTGTGTGTGTGTGTGTGTGTGTGTGTGTGTGTGTGTGTGTGTGTGTGTGTGTGTGTGTGTGTGTGTGTGTGTGTGTGTGTGTGTGTGTGTGCTACACCACTAATAACTCAAAATATGACATTAAACTGTGTGACTACGCAGTTTCGGCAACCGATCCGTGGATCGAACGAAACCTGCCCGAGCAAGAAATGACCAACCTCAGCAAATAAAAAAATAAAAAAAAGCTAAAGAAGGTGTGCAAGAAATCCTTCCCAGCGCAAACAACCATTCCTTCGGCGCAGGCATAAATCGTGCACCAAAGCAGGAAGAAAAGCAAACAACCAGTTTCACACGAAAACACAAACACACACACACACACACTCAGGCGAGCAGAAATCGGGAACTTCTTTTTCCGGCCGCCTGCCAAATATCCATCATCGCTGAACCCGAAGAAAGGGGCAGCGCATTAAACGGCCATTACGGTTGATGTATAACATCGTTTGCGGCGGCTCGGTGGCTTGCTGTCCGCGTCGCAATGGTAAAATAAATTCATCGTCCGGAAAAAAAATAAACACACACACACACACGCCGCGCGCCCAATCGTCCGAAAGAAAGCTGGAGGAGAAGCCATCAAGGGAACATGGGATGCACAACAACACCGCACAAAACGCACCGGACGCGGCAACACAAAACAACGTTTTGCCGAATCGGAGGCTGAAACCGTAACAAGACAGACAGCGTCCTTGCCGACATGCGTTTATGTGTGTGTGTGTGTGTGTAGTAGGTTCGGTTTTTATGGCCCTTTCACGTCATCAAACACTAACTGTCTCCTTGGAGAGGTTTTTTTTTCCTTCATCTTTTCTGTGGCTTTCTTTCGCTTCCGAAAACTGCTCGACTAGCCGGTGCTCGACCACATAAATTGCGCCGTCCGAAACGTGACAAATGTGGCAGGGTGACGGCAGCGAACGAGCAGCGGAAGGCCGGCTGCCAAATTATCTATTCCGAACGCATTCTGTCTGCGATCGAAGCGGTTCGGGTAAACAGTGCTTGCACAGACAGCACAAACAAAAAAAACAAAAACTAGATATTAAAAACAAAACTAAAGTAAAAGGGTGGGATAGCCTAGGAAGTGGAATAGCCTAAGATGTGGGACAGCCAGCAAATCGACCCAAAGAAATGGCCTGTAAATTGTTTAGTGGAACAACAAAAAAATGGAACAATACGCTTGCCTGCTTAAGAACGCGCCTAAAAGTATGCAATGGATTCCGATTGGTTTGGATTATGTATGCAATTTCTTATTTCTTATCGTTATCGTTGGTAATCTAGCCAAGTTATACTTAAATAATACCGATTTTTATTAAAAATAACGTCACACAAAAATTGCTTACGTTTTTCATCAAAAACCAAAGCTAAGAATGTAAAATGAGCTTGACGGCATCGTCCATCTATGGATGAAAGTTTTATTTACGAACACACCAAATCTTCCCGCTGCGCAAAGCGACGGAAGAACTCATGGAGTTCTGAGAATTTTATCATGCCCTCCTTTTCTCTCCAACGGCAAATTTGTCGAGCAGCGTTTCGAGCTACCCGTCCCTGGCTCCGCCTCATACCCCTCGCCTGAGCGCGCTGCCGAAGGTTTGAATGTGTTGGTGCGTCAGACGGCCAATCGCTGTCAGCCATCGTCCGTGCTCTTTCCCTCCCTAGCGCTATCTCATTCTCGCGTGTTGTCAATGCTCGCGAGCTGTTGTGGCGCCAAAAATGCCGTTAACAAACATTGCGGCGATGAAGTTGTATTTTCACAAATCAAACCAAAAAAGCGCAATAAGTTCAATTGCTGCAATGTAAAAATGACTAAGGAATCGCTAGTTTACGCTGGAGGGTTTGCTGTGCAACGCGCTGAACCCTAATTCGCATTAACACGTTCATCCCGGCGCTGATTTTCATCAACTTTCCTTTCCACCAGCACCTAGAACGCAGGCTGGAAAGTTCACTGGCAGTTCCTGGGGCCTGCTATTGATCTGAACGTGTTAAGCAGTAAACATAACTTTGTTACACTAAGCTAAGCGCAGCTGTGCCGTCTGCGCAAGGGTATGAGCGTGCGTGTGTGTGCACAACTGTCGCCAAATGTGTTTTCTTCCGGAATGTTATGATCCATCGGTCAAAGAAAGGAAGGTGTTGATGAAATGCGGAAAGACGAATTGAGGCACCTGTCAATGGTAACTGATGACAGGGAGCAGGGGGTAGTGGCACACAGCTGTTGGGAGATTGAACAGTATACTTAAATTGCCGGCGGATGGGGGGGGGGGGGGGGTGGCCATGGGACTCGGTCATCGGTCACAGGCCCTAAAATTGTAGTCGCCATGGGGGGAGGGAAGGTGCAAATGGTTCTCCAGCCACGGAGCCCCAACGACCATCTTTCCGGGGGCCCTTATCGCTAATACTCTGTCCACTTGTAGACATACGGCATACTACAGCCTAGAGATCATCGGCGACCGCCTAGTCCACCTACCGTTAGATCTGCCGGTGGTTCATGACGGTGTTTTTGTGGAGGTTCATCCCCCGCGTATGCGTATGCACCGGGCAGAAGACAATGTGGCAGTATGCAAGTTGCCCGCACCGTCATCTCACATCTTAACAGCATGTCCGTCATGGGTTCTAACCGCGTATGAACCGTCCGCCGTAGCAAGAACTGACTATCCGGCTACGTGCTACTCAAGACTTGAAAAGGCCGGCATGATCGCGTTGGCTATTACGCCAATAATAATAATAATAATAAGAAGAAGAAAAACTTAGCATAGCAGTCCACACTCGGGGAAGGTTTTTGTTTTGACTTTGTTGCTGCCGGTCTACCGCTGTGACGAGACAAATACACGGAATTCAATCGACCAAAACATGAACCTACCGATCCGAACCCATTCCAAGGGATTGCCGGTCAATCGGCGTCATGATAACTACTCCAAACCAACAAGCCACCAGATTCTGGACGGACAGGTGCAGCACCATACGCGCACCGCAATAAACAAATCCAGAATCCTCTTTTGTATGGATTCAATTCAAAATGTTGTTTCCACTTGCGCCCGCCAGCTGAATTAGTAATAAATGTGCAACATATCACACGCACGTTTGCTTAGATCCTGTGTCTTTTTAATACCCCCAACAGCAGAGCCGATCGCAAAGATGCCAATGCCAATGGTTGTGTTGTCTCTCAGGTAGCGAGATCGAAAATGCGTGGTATTTTGTAGCCGCAGCGGATGAAAATGTACGCATCAGAATCAAATAGTTTTGGGGTTTCCAAACGCACGCACACACACGCACACACAAACACGCGCGCGCAAACTCACACACAAACACGCGCGCGCTAACTCACTCACACACTCACACACACACACACACACACACACACGCGCGCGCACACATGCATGAACGCGCGCACGCCAGCACGCACGCACGCACACACACACACACGCACGTACGCGCGCCCACGAGCATGAAAGCGCGCACGCCAGCACGCACCCCCGAAGTCGCGCAAGCACCTACTGCCCCCCCCCCCCCTCCATTAGACCACCCCCCCCCCCCTCAACGCATGATCGATTACGGCTACCTTATCGGTAGAACGGTTGGTTCAGCTTTCTTGTAGCATCCTCATCCCTAGCGCCGGGCGGGGTGGGGAATCACGACATGATAGAATGAACGGTCACTTTCCCCGCGCTGTGTGCGTGTGTGTGTCGAGACCCAAAAACTCGTGACAAATTTCGGCACATTAAAAAAAAAAATATATTGTCACTAAACACTGTGCTACATGATGTTTAGAAGGTCGTTGAAGAATCAAAAAAGTTCAAATTAAAAAATATTAGATTAGTGTTAGACGTTCTCCTACGCTTGTTTTAAATAGGCTTCTTCACCCTCAACTGGCAGGGCCATCGAATGGTCTCATCAGCAGCGGCACGAAATAAAATAAACCATCAATACACCGATAACACTTTGAATCCCAATCCAGCTTCTCCCACAGCGTCTCAAGGTCACACACAAATTAATAAATGCTAACACCCACCAATAACAATACACAACCGCAATGCACATATATGAATCAACGCATACACCACAAACACCCAATCAGCTGGCGGCGGAAGGCACGGGCAGAAGCGCAAGTAAGGCAAGGCAGGGCGAGGGAGGGAGAAGAAGCGGACGAAAAAATGGGCGCCAATTTTTTTAAATTTTTTTGACTTTTTTTTTTGCTCCGCCGCCCGAACTGTCCGAACTGCCCGAACTGCCCGAACTGCGCGACCCAGCGCAGAAATCGCTGAAGAACAGCGCGGGAGACCAGGCCAAATCTGCGCTGGCCAGCGCAGATTTTGGTGCATTTTCTGCGCTGGAAACTGCTCGAATTTGCGCAGCGGGATATTGGCTAAAAACGCCTAAAAGTAGGCAACAATAGTTTTTTAGGTCCTTAGATTAGCCATAAAAAGCTAAATTTGTCTGTTATGCATAGCAGAGTGAACGATACAAAAGCGATTTCCCAAGAAGTGATTTTAATGAAGCTTAGAAAACATTACTTATTTAATACCTCACTTTTAGAATGCAACAAAAAAAACGCTAACAAAACAAATCGCAAAACTCCAATGAATGCTTTTCCCAGGCACTGAATCATTTGGCTTTTTATGTCTTTCTCCTGCTGAAATCTGAAACACTACGGCAATAGTGGACGGTAATAATAGTGTGACGAGCATGAAAATATCTCTCAACCATGTCCGCCCCAGCAAGTGTCCAACAGGAAACATGTAATGAAGCAATAAAAAGGGGCCAGCAAAAACTGACGGACAACCACCCGAAACCGGAAACTGGTGACCAACAAAAAAAAATCAACCAACGAAAAGCAACTGTCCTCAGCATCGCAGCATTGCAACTGATGAACGGGAACAGGCTGGCAAGGAGAAGATAAAAAAAAACGAGCAGTTTTCCCCCGACGAAACGCAAATGGCGCAAAAAGGGATGGGGATACATAAAAAAATGAATTATGTAGCGTACTGACAATCGCATCTCGTCAAACGGTGCCCGGCCCGGATCGAACTAGTGCGGGCCGGCGGGAAGGCAAACGGAAGGTCAGATGACCCCCCCCCCCCCCTCCCCCGCTTCCTTATGCCTGTCTCGCTCCCAGCTCGCTGGTTTTTTTTCCCCCGGTACCACGCAATCGGTGGCCATGGACAACTCGAGCCGAAACAATTCCATCCATCACCGGGCATCGCATCGCAAATCTGTCTTGGCAACCGTGTTTCGACGCACAAGGGGGCCTTGGGGCATGAGGATTCCGCGAAGCAGATCAATTTTTCGATGCACAGAAAATGTTATCATCAAGCAAATAAAAACACCAATCAGCCGGGAGACACTGCCGGGAGGTTGGGCAGCGTGCAGCAACATAAAAATAAAAGCTACGGTGGAATATAAATGCAAAAATCGAAAACAATTCTCGCTGAAAGTGGTGGAAAAAGTTGATCAAGAAAGAGAAGGAAAAAAAACGTTAATTTATCACGAACACAGCAATAAAGGCAGAACAGAACAGATACAAAGCAAAAAATTTACATCATGAAAACGGGAAAAAAGGTTAAGCACAAGAAAATAATAAAGTGAAGGGGGGAAAAACAACAACACTAGAAAAAGGACACTTAAGACGAAGAAGATATCGCCTGCACAACAACAGTAAAATACGAGAAAAAAAAGTGAAAGAGAGAGAAAGAGAGAGAAAAGGAAAAAAGAATGATAACAAAAAAAGATTACGATAGCAAAGCGTATAAACAATAAAACATCATTGATTGAATTTCTATCTTATTATTCGGTTCGATTGCTCGATCCGAATTCCATCGAACCCTCTGTCGGTTTTTTTTTTGCTTGCTTTTCTCACCACCCCGAAAATGGAAAACGGGGAAAATAAATGTCAACCCTCCCACGGTTCGCGTGCATCACACACACACACACACCTAAAATGAATGTCATTTTCTGTCAACTTCTAGCGCACAGCACCGAGGAGCCGTGGTGCCGAATCCTTCCAAATGCCCGCGTCACGGTTTTGACGGTGGGGTTTGAAGAGAGGGGAAGGAGTGCAGGGGGCGGTTACCCTTTTGCTTATCTTTCAGTTTTGTGTGTGTGTGTGTGTGTGTGTGTGTGTATTTTTTTTATTTCGATATTGTATTGTTGCTGCTGCTGGTTCTCCGTTTGTTGGTCTGTTTATAAGTGGAGCAGCTCACGAAAAGCTCACTCCCCTTCCACCACCCGCCAACCCCCTTTCGCGTGAGTGCTTTTCTTGGTCCGCTCGTGCCAATAGATGGATTTCTTTTGTTTTGCTTCTTTCTTCGCCTCCCCCCCCCCCCGCCCCTCCACTTTTTTTTGGGCCGGGGGTTTGCTGCTGCTGTTCATCATCCAACCCCTTATCTGTCCCCGAAAACCGGAAAAAAAAACGCGCCGTATCGTTTCGATGGGTTTCCTCCGAGTTAAGTGTACACAACAAGCGGACAACACGAAGGGGATGGGTAGAAAGAGAGAGAGCGAAAAAAAACAACACACTTTAGCTTAAATTATACCGAAGGGGCTTTGAGGCTTTTGAATATTCATCAAGTTCAATTCGCTCGAAGCGCCTCGCTGCCAAGGACGGTGCTGCTCGTGCGGAATCACCCTTTGCTTGCCTCCATCGTGCGAAACCACCCCCCCCCCCCTCCCCCTTTTTTCATGACCTCGCTTGCCACCGTCAACAAAACCTGTCCCCGCTTCCGTCCCATTCGCAGCTTGCGTTGGTATTCTAGCAACGTTTTCTCTCCGGGACCTCCGGGCTCTTCGGGGCCGGGAAAACGGGAACCAGCAGGGCACTGTTTCTGACAGCCGATAAGTCAAGGTTAATGGCAACGCCGACACGGGGCGGGGGCTTTTAATTCACCGCCGCACCGTGATTGTTCCCGACTGCCGCCGCCGCCGCCGCCGACGACGACGCAGTGGCTCAGACACTGCTAAGAATCAGATTACGAATAATCAGCGTTCGTGATGTAACGTAATCCACTGCTTAATTTTTGCGCCCCCCCCCCACTCGAGCGCCACTCCTAATCAATTACCACCTCGGCGTATGGCCGGTTGGAGCCGGTGGTTTGCGTGAGATTTTAAGATTTAATTTCGCGACTGAGTTCAATAGCCAGTTAAACCACCGTAAATCACTTTTATCTTAGTGCTTAGTGGACTTTAAGCTTGTTTCGAGCAGATTGTGCTCGAAATGTACTCGAAAATTGCTCGAACAATGCTTCGCTACTATTTTAAACAGTAAATACTAGTGCAAGATCTAGTTAAGACACCCTTTCAAAACGAAATGTCTCTCAAACATTAAGCAAACCAAAAGAGCAAACTCAAGAGCGCAATAGACATTGCAACATTTGCTTCCATTTTTTGCCACTTCAAACGATACGGGCCGGGCCGCTCTTAAGTGAGGAAACCGACCAAACAAACTGCGTTAAGGAGCGTGGTCGGCTGGCAAAACAAAACACACGACAGAAAGCAACACACACAAAAAAAACCCAAGAATAGACACGAAACAGTACACCATATTGGCGGCACCGTACACGGGGCACCGAAAGTGTCATTTAAATAAGTCTCATCTCCTTTCGAACCGGTGTCGCTGCCTGTCTGTCCACTGCACGGGCGTCCTAAACGAATCAGTCAGTGGGTAGGCAAAGGTATTAAAAAAAACAACGAATCTGCACACCAAAACCCCATAGCGAGCAAGGCTTGCCCCGATGGCGAAACATTAAATTTATCCTCGTTAGCTTTAATCCTGCACTCGAGCGGTTTTCACTTTCCCTGCACCGGCCACATTCGGCTGTCGGCTGTCGGCTGTCGGCTGTACTGTGAGCAAACTGGGAGGATGGAAATGATGAGAAAGTGACAAGATAAATCAGTATTCCGGTTCGGTTTCGCCCGGAGGACGGATGAACTGAGTGGCGTTGGTGTGGCTGGGCATCCAGTGTGTTCGTAATAAAAAATTTGCATATCTTTTTGCTTTCTCTCTCTCTCTCTCTCTCTCTCTCTCTCTCTCTCTCTCTCTCTCTCTCTCTGCGTCCTGTTAAATCGCTTCACCTCACGTACCCGTCACGTATCCGTCGTGGTGCTCAGTGGACGTGACTTCGACCCTTTTTGACACCTCGCTCTTTTAATTGCTTCCCCTAGCCGCCTACCGCCTGCCCACACTGCCCAAAAAGTGCTCACCTGGATGGTGCGGGAAGGGCCGCACATATTTCAATTAATTATCGCCTTCACGTGTCGTGCAGCAGAACCCTCCACCCAACCACAGTATCCCGCCAGAGGTTTACACCAGCCCGGGACGGGAAATTGAGCGGAAGCTCGAACTTTAGCGCAGCGAAAACATTTCCCCCTCTCAAAAAAGTCTGCTAATGCAATCCTAACACATCATTTCCCGCCGGAGTCGCACCGGACGTGACCTGCACTGGCGGGACCGTCGTGATGACGAATCCGACAGGTTGCGCCGCAAGTGTGAAGTTGGAAAGTAGTAGGAAGAAAAAACAATGCACTGAGAATATTCTTTAGACATTTGTGTGCCAAACCGTTTTCTAGCACGGAAGTAATCAAGCACCTAACGATAGATTAAAAGCACAGCTATTATTACATTTTGTACATAATATTCGAGTTTTTCAGCATTTATTTTCATTTTCGAGCAGTTTTCGAGCAGTTTATAAAAATGTGAAATCATTACAAAATATGTTTCAAGTGTTTTTTAGCCCGCCCGCTGCGCAAATTCGAGCAGTTTCCAGCGCAGAAAACCCGCTGCGCAAAGCGACGGAAGAACTCATGGAGTTCTGAGAATTTTATCATGCCCTCCTTTTCTCTCCAACGGCAAATTTGTCGAGCAGCGTTTCGAGCTACCCGTCCCTGGCTCCGCCTCATACCCCTCGCCTGAGCGCGCTGCCGAAGGTTTGAATGTGTTGGTGCGTCAGACGGCCAATCGCTGTCAGCCATCGTCCGTGCTCTTTCCCTCCCTAGCGCTATCTCATTCTCGCGTGTTGTCAATGCTCGCGAGCTGTTGTGGCGCCAAAAATGCCGTTAACAAACATTGCGGCGATGAAGTTGTATTTTCACAAATCAAACCAAAAAAGCGCAATAAGTTCAATTGCTGCAATGTAAAAATGACTAAGGAATCGCTAGTTTACGCTGGAGGGTTTGCTGTGCAACGCGCTGAACCCTAATTCGCATTAACACGTTCATCCCGGCGCTGATTTTCATCAACTTTCCTTTCCACCAGCACCTAGAACGCAGGCTGGAAAGTTCACTGGCAGTTCCTGGGGCCTGCTATTGATCTGAACGTGTTAAGCAGTAAACATAACTTTGTTACACTAAGCTAAGCGCAGCTGTGCCGTCTGCGCAAGGGTATGAGCGTGCGTGTGTGTGCACAACTGTCGCCAAATGTGTTTTCTTCCGGAATGTTATGATCCATCGGTCAAAGAAAGGAAGGTGTTGATGAAATGCGGAAAGACGAATTGAGGCACCTGTCAATGGTAACTGATGACAGGGAGCAGGGGGTAGTGGCACACAGCTGTTGGGAGATTGAACAGTATACTTAAATTGCCGGCGGATGGGGGGGGGGGGGGTGGCCATGGGACTCGGTCATCGGTCACAGGCCCTAAAATTGTAGTCGCCATGGGGGGAGGGAAGGTGCAAATGGTTCTCCAGCCACGGAGCCCCAACGACCATCTTTCCGGGGGCCCTTATCGCTAATACTCTGTCCACTTGTAGACATACGGCATACTACAGCCTAGAGATCATCGGCGACCGCCTAGTCCACCTACCGTTAGATCTGCCGGTGGTTCATGACGGTGTTTTTGTGGAGGTTCATCCCCCGCGTATGCGTATGCACCGGGCAGAAGACAATGTGGCAGTATGCAAGTTGCCCGCACCGTCATCTCACATCTTAACAGCATGTCCGTCATGGGTTCTAACCGCGTATGAACCGTCCGCCGTAGCAAGAACTGACTATCCGGCTACGTGCTACTCAAGACTTGAAAAGGCCGGCATGATCGCGTTGGCTATTACGCCAATAATAATAATAATAATAAGAAGAAGAAAAACTTAGCATAGCAGTCCACACTCGGGGAAGGTTTTTGTTTTGACTTTGTTGCTGCCGGTCTACCGCTGTGACGAGACAAATACACGGAATTCAATCGACCAAAACATGAACCTACCGATCCGAACCCATTCCAAGGGATTGCCGGTCAATCGGCGTCATGATAACTACTCCAAACCAACAAGCCACCAGATTCTGGACGGACAGGTGCAGCACCATACGCGCACCGCAATAAACAAATCCAGAATCCTCTTTTGTATGGATTCAATTCAAAATGTTGTTTCCACTTGCGCCCGCCAGCTGAATTAGTAATAAATGTGCAACATATCACACGCACGTTTGCTTAGATCCTGTGTCTTTTTAATACCCCCAACAGCAGAGCCGATCGCAAAGATGCCAATGCCAATGGTTGTGTTGTCTCTCAGGTAGCGAGATCGAAAATGCGTGGTATTTTGTAGCCGCAGCGGATGAAAATGTACGCATCAGAATCAAATAGTTTTGGGGTTTCCAAACGCACGCACACACACGCACACACAAACACGCGCGCGCAAACTCACACACAAACACGCGCGCGCTAACTCACTCACACACTCACACACACACACACACACACACACACGCGCGCGCACACATGCATGAACGCGCGCACGCCAGCACGCACGCACGCACACACACACACACGCACGTACGCGCGCCCACGAGCATGAAAGCGCGCACGCCAGCACGCACCCCCGAAGTCGCGCAAGCACCTACTGCCCCCCCCCCCCCTCCATTAGACCACCCCCCCCCCCTCAACGCATGATCGATTACGGCTACCTTATCGGTAGAACGGTTGGTTCAGCTTTCTTGTAGCATCCTCATCCCTAGCGCCGGGCGGGGTGGGGAATCACGACATGATAGAATGAACGGTCACTTTCCCCGCGCTGTGTGCGTGTGTGTGTCGAGACCCAAAAACTCGTGACAAATTTCGGCACATTAAAAAAAAAAATATATTGTCACTAAACACTGTGCTACATGATGTTTAGAAGGTCGTTGAAGAATCAAAAAAGTTCAAATTAAAAAATATTAGATTAGTGTTAGACGTTCTCCTACGCTTGTTTTAAATAGGCTTCTTCACCCTCAACTGGCAGGGCCATCGAATGGTCTCATCAGCAGCGGCACGAAATAAAATAAACCATCAATACACCGATAACACTTTGAATCCCAATCCAGCTTCTCCCACAGCGTCTCAAGGTCACACACAAATTAATAAATGCTAACACCCACCAATAACAATACACAACCGCAATGCACATATATGAATCAACGCATACACCACAAACACCCAATCAGCTGGCGGCGGAAGGCACGGGCAGAAGCGCAAGTAAGGCAAGGCAGGGCGAGGGAGGGAGAAGAAGCGGACGAAAAAATGGGCGCCAATTTTTTTAAATTTTTTTGACTTTTTTTTTTGCTCCGCCGCCCGAACTGTCCGAACTGCCCGAACTGCCCGAACTGCGCGACCCAGCGCAGAAATCGCTGAAGAACAGCGCGGGAGACCAGGCCAAATCTGCGCTGGCCAGCGCAGATTTTGGTGCATTTTCTGCGCTGGAAACTGCTCGAATTTGCGCAGCGGGAATGCACCAAAATCTGCGCTGGCCAGCGCAGATTTGGCCTGGTCTCCCGCGCTGTTCTTCAGCGATTTCTGCGCTGGGTCGCGCAGTTCGGGCAGTTCGGGCAGTTCGGACAGTTCGGGCGGCGGAGCAAAAAAAAAAGTCAAAAAAATTTAAAAAAATTGGCGCCCATTTTTTCGTCCGCTTCTTCTCCCTCCCTCGCCCTGCCTTGCCTTACTTGCGCTTCTGCCCGTGCCTTCCGCCGCCAGCTGATTGGGTGTTTGTGGTGTATGCGTTGATTCATATATGTGCATTGCGGTTGTGTATTGTTATTGGTGGGTGTTAGCATTTATTAATTTGTGTGTGACCTTGAGACGCTGTGGGAGAAGCTGGATTGGGATTCAAAGTGTTATCGGTGTATTGATGGTTTATTTTATTTCGTGCCGCTGCTGATGAGACCATTCGATGGCCCTGCCAGTTGAGGGTGAAGAAGCCTATTTAAAACAAGCGTAGGAGAACGTCTAACACTAATCTAATATTTTTTAATTTGAACTTTTTTGATTCTTCAACGACCTTCTAAACATCATGTAGCACAGTGTTTAGTGACAATATATTTTTTTTTTTAATGTGCCGAAATTTGTCACGAGTTTTTGGGTCTCGACACACACACGCACACAGCGCGGGGAAAGTGACCGTTCATTCTATCATGTCGTGATTCCCCACCCCGCCCGGCGCTAGGGATGAGGATGCTACAAGAAAGCTGAACCAACCGTTCTACCGATAAGGTAGCCGTAATCGATCATGCGTTGAGGGGGGGGGGGGTGGTCTAATGGAGGGGGGGGGGGGCAGTAGGTGCTTGCGCGACTTCGGGGGTGCGTGCTGGCGTGCGCGCTTTCATGCTCGTGGGCGCGCGTACGTGCGTGTGTGTGTGTGTGCGTGCGTGCGTGCTGGCGTGCGCGCGTTCATGCATGTGTGCGCGCGCGTGTGTGTGTGTGTGTGTGTGTGTGTGAGTGTGTGAGTGAGTTAGCGCGCGCGTGTTTGTGTGTGAGTTTGCGCGCGCGTGTTTGTGTGTGCGTGTGTGTGCGTGCGTTTGGAAACCCCAAAACTATTTGATTCTGATGCGTACATTTTCATCCGCTGCGGCTACAAAATACCACGCATTTTCGATCTCGCTACCTGAGAGACAACACAACCATTGGCATTGGCATCTTTGCGATCGGCTCTGCTGTTGGGGGTATTAAAAAGACACAGGATCTAAGCAAACGTGCGTGTGATATGTTGCACATTTATTACTAATTCAGCTGGCGGGCGCAAGTGGAAACAACATTTTGAATTGAATCCATACAAAAGAGGATTCTGGATTTGTTTATTGCGGTGCGCGTATGGTGCTGCACCTGTCCGTCCAGAATCTGGTGGCTTGTTGGTTTGGAGTAGTTATCATGACGCCGATTGACCGGCAATCCCTTGGAATGGGTTCGGATCGGTAGGTTCATGTTTTGGTCGATTGAATTCCGTGTATTTGTCTCGTCACAGCGGTAGACCGGCAGCAACAAAGTCAAAACAAAAACCTTCCCCGAGTGTGGACTGCTATGCTAAGTTTTTCTTCTTCTTATTATTATTATTATTATTGGCGTAATAGCCAACGCGATCATGCCGGCCTTTTCAAGTCTTGAGTAGCACGTAGCCGGATAGTCAGTTCTTGCTACGGCGGACGGTTCATACGCGGTTAGAACCCATGACGGACATGCTGTTAAGATGTGAGATGACGGTGCGGGCAACTTGCATACTGCCACATTGTCTTCTGCCCGGTGCATACGCATACGCGGGGGATGAACCTCCACAAAAACACCGTCATGAACCACCGGCAGATCTAACGGTAGGTGGACTAGGCGGTCGCCGATGATCTCTAGGCTGTAGTATGCCGTATGTCTACAAGTGGACAGAGTATTAGCGATAAGGGCCCCCGGAAAGATGGTCGTTGGGGCTCCGTGGCTGGAGAACCATTTGCACCTTCCCTCCCCCCATGGCGACTACAATTTTAGGGCCTGTGACCGATGACCGAGTCCCATGGCCACCCCCCCCCCCCCCATCCGCCGGCAATTTAAGTATACTGTTCAATCTCCCAACAGCTGTGTGCCACTACCCCCTGCTCCCTGTCATCAGTTACCATTGACAGGTGCCTCAATTCGTCTTTCCGCATTTCATCAACACCTTCCTTTCTTTGACCGATGGATCATAACATTCCGGAAGAAAACACATTTGGCGACAGTTGTGCACACACACGCACGCTCATACCCTTGCGCAGACGGCACAGCTGCGCTTAGCTTAGTGTAACAAAGTTATGTTTACTGCTTAACACGTTCAGATCAATAGCAGGCCCCAGGAACTGCCAGTGAACTTTCCAGCCTGCGTTCTAGGTGCTGGTGGAAAGGAAAGTTGATGAAAATCAGCGCCGGGATGAACGTGTTAATGCGAATTAGGGTTCAGCGCGTTGCACAGCAAACCCTCCAGCGTAAACTAGCGATTCCTTAGTCATTTTTACATTGCAGCAATTGAACTTATTGCGCTTTTTTGGTTTGATTTGTGAAAATACAACTTCATCGCCGCAATGTTTGTTAACGGCATTTTTGGCGCCACAACAGCTCGCGAGCATTGACAACACGCGAGAATGAGATAGCGCTAGGGAGGGAAAGAGCACGGACGATGGCTGACAGCGATTGGCCGTCTGACGCACCAACACATTCAAACCTTCGGCAGCGCGCTCAGGCGAGGGGTATGAGGCGGAGCCAGGGACGGGTAGCTCGAAACGCTGCTCGACAAATTTGCCGTTGGAGAGAAAAGGAGGGCATGATAAAATTCTCAGAACTCCATGAGTTCTTCCGTCGCTTTGCGCAGCGGGCGTTTAACGTGCCCAAAACTACTCGAGCAGTTAGTCGAGCACTTTTCGAGCAGTTAGTCGAAACATCAAAAACATATTTTAAAACATATGAGACCACTTTAGAAATTCCAATTTCCTTCAGCTTGTTTGCCACAAGCTCACCGCAATTGAAAAGAGTGTGTGTGTGTGTGTGTGTGTTTGAATATTTATTTTACCGTGTTTTTTCCCAACTCCGGCCACAAGCTTCACCGTAAAAGACTTTTCGTCCTTCGCACGGTTAACTTCCTGCCACTGCTGGGTCGTAAACTCAATCACTCAATGTGTTTATGTGTTTGTGTTTGTATGTGTGTGTTTCAGTCGCAGGTTTGGAAACACTGCTAAAGCAGCCCTTCCCCGGCCGGTGCCCTGAATTGCGTTGACCTGAAGCTGTCGTCACCCGAAAGTGAAACGCCTGGAAACTCAAACTGCAAAAGCGGATGGCTCAAACCTCAAACCAACCCCACAAAGTACCTTTTCTTTCCATTTTTTGTTTGCTTCGTTTGTTTTTTTTCCGTCGACAATATCCCGTCTAGTCGGATGACGCCGGTTCCAGGACCCGCCACCACCGGCGACACAACCGTCCCAAGCGGGTACATCTGTCAAAAAGCTGTCATATTTCAAACCCCACCGTTCTATATGTATGTGTCCGTGTGCGTGTGTGTGTGTGTGTGATTGGTGGTGCTGAAGCTGTCATAACGTGTGGCAGGAATGTGAACACGTACTCTTCACCCGCACCCCCGTCACAGGGCCGAGCAAAAGGGCCGAATCGTTTCACCAATGAAGGAAATTGCTCTCCCGACCTTTTGCAACTCTCCCCCCCCCTCCCCTCCCCCCCTCCTCACCACACACAATTTTGAAAAGGTTTAACTAAACTTTTTTTGTTCAACACTGAATGAGGGGGGAGAAAAAGAGAAAAAACAAAACAAAACACGCATCGGCCGACTGCAGCAAGCATCCAAACACACAGCAGTGAGCCCCCCTGCTGCCCACCCACAGAACATCCGCTCGACCTGCGGTTTCTTTGGACTGGGGGGGGGGGGGGCAATTTTCGGGCAACCACGGGAAGGCCGTTAGGGGAAGGCCAGCTGGAAAAGTGCAGACACGTCACACGAGTTGAGCGTTAAATCGAATCATTCTGCCCTCTGTGTGTGTGTATGTGTGTGTGTGTGTGAAAAGGAAAGAGAAATGAGAAGAATACAACAACAACAAAAAAACAACCAGGAGGTTGAATGTGCGCCGGGCACAATCTTTCATCACATTTATTGACAGTTTTAGCCAACCGTCCACTGTGCCGTGTGCATCGTGCTTTTCATCATGAAAATGTTGAATGTGTCTGTTTGTGTGTGTGAGAGAGGGGGGGGGGGGCAAAATTATGAGTGCAACATGACCGGAGGGAATGGAAGCAACATAAACTTCTCGGGCCCAGAGTCGTCCACCGGATGACTTGTGGCAGGAGATGGGAAAGCGGCAACGAGGATCTTGCAAATCAACAAATTGGGAACGACCCTGGGTCGGGGAAGTGCAGCAGCATGGAACGGAAAGTGTGAAAACGCAAGATATGAAAGCATAAAATTGCCCCCGAGCCCGGATAAATCCCGCCAGCCATGCCACAATGGTCAATTGCAGCGGATAAAACCGTCAAAATTTCCGGCTTCGGTAGGGTCTGAAGTACCACCAAAACTATGCATTTTAGCCGTTTGGTATGGAAAATCAGGTTCAAACGTACCACACCAAACCTACCAAGTAGAGGTGAAAAAATAAATTCCGGATCAAACTGGACGTTGGAAGAGATTAGCCGGCATCGCGAATAAATGAATACATTTTAACAGTCGTTTAAAGTTCATTTTGGTTTAACCGAGTTCATTTGTTATTCATTCCTGTTAAAATAAACGATCGTCAAAACAGTTAACGACTGCTCGATATCGCATATAGGCAAACATGGGTAAAAAAATCGAGCAGTATAATTAAACGACTGTTAATTTGCATCGCATACGCTCTTGACAGTCGTTTGTTTAACGACAGCATATGACCAGTCGTTAAAATTAACAAATGAACTCAATGCGATCGCGATGCCAAATTCTAGCAATTTTAAACGACTCTGGATAATTTTTAACGACTGTTAATTTTAGACCATTTCTTTCGCGATGCCAGCTATTAGGACAAGAAACTGCAAACATTATCAATCTTGTTTTTTTTTTTTGTCAATTCTTTACCAAGCTTTAAATTTAATTTGCATTAGTTTGTTTTGGCACCTTTTTTGGCAGATTTTTGCGAAGCATGCAGCAGCTCCTTTAACATAGCTCAACCAGTTAAGCCATTTAAACCCCCTTTTTCATTGCCTCGCATCACTCCAGTCGGGCTGCATGTGCACTGTACGGCAGTCCAGCAGCCTGAAACTCCTGAGCTGACTTGAAGGTGTTTTCGTCCCGAAACTCCCGAACCGGCGCTGCCTGCGAAAAGCGTAAAGAAAAGACACTAAAAAGCTGACTAAGTAATTTCGACAAAACGGCAAAACTGCAACGAACACGCGGGATGGTTGAGCAGCCCTGAACAACCCATATGTGTGTGTGTGTGTGTGTGTGTGAGTGGGGTTTTTTTCTATTTCTTGTTTTAGAAGATGTTGCAAAACCTCACACTCGTCACAAACGCTTTGCTTAAGTGGCCGAAATGTTCCACTCGGCCCGGTGCCGAACACGGTGTGCCACGGTGTGTCGTCTAACAAGATCTTTAGATTGTTTTTCCCCCACACCACCCCACCCCACCGACACACAAACCCTCCCTCCTCCCGCCCGAGAGTGACCGAATGGGGAGTGTTCACCACTTCGTTTAGAGCATTTGCTGGTACGTGTTGTTTTCTGGCTGCCGACTCCACACTGTCCACGCTCAGCTTGTTTTTCTTGAGCTCCATGGCGCACACACACACACACATGTTCCAAATTGACAATTGCAAGTGGCAGTGCTAGTAGAATACCAAAAAAAAAGGAGGGATTGGACGACAGTAGGTGGGAAAAGAGTGAGAGAGAAAAGTAAAAGAAAGCAAGGCATAATAATAAAGTGCAAAAGTTGCCCAAAACTTCATCCTTGCGACACACCCTCCCCTGCTCTATTGTTCCTTAACATACACATACACACACACTGCTGCAATTGAGTTAACGAACAAAATACGGACGACAGCAGACACACGTTTTTTTTTTTGGGGTTTTTCTTGGTTTCGTCGGGCAGTCACGAGGGGCCAGACAAAACACGAGGCCGTGGCAAACGGCACAGGACGGCAGGCAAACGGGGCAAAAGTTATGGTGTGCCCGGGCGACGACAATTTAAAGCGACTCGGGCTCGGGGTTTGGGACGATGCGGCGGGAGGTCAAAGTTTCGCCTGCCAAGTATGCAATCCATTTGCATTCGGTTCGGTTACGGCTGGCAGGGAGGGACGGGCATGCAGACGTCCCCAAAAGCCAATGCAACGCGCCCGCTGTGCCAGCTCTCCACCGTTTCGGGACGGTGCTGCTTTCGGTCCGTTACTGGCACAGCGTTGTCGAACAAGCCAAACCAATCGAGAAGCTTCAAACACCGTACAGTTAACGGGCGAAGCCATCCCATCCCTTCTCTGACTTCTCTGAGAGCACGGTTGCCACCCAAGCTTCCAGATTTTGGCGCAATAAACATAAACAAATATATTAAAACTAGCACCACGCTCCAGTGACGTCTCTCAATCTTTCCCGGGTCACGCTTCTTCTGCTGAGGGCCGACACACACACCGACACACACACACACATCCAGTGGGTTTAATCCATCCCCTCCCAAAGCTGGGCCAAAACTTCGCCGTCTCGGCGTTCGCGCACTGGAGAAATTGGATAAATCAGTCACATGCACATGCACACAGGGACAGCCTCGACAAAGGACTTTGACCACGCGTGGCGTTTGCATCGTGTGACGGAGAAGTTTTTCATCCCCCGCTTCTCAGGCTGGTGGCCCCTGGTGGTACGGGGGAGCCCTGCAGCAGCATCAAAAGTCCGAAGATCCTTCCCCGGTCGATGCTGCTGCCGCCAGGGACACAGACAACAGAGGCAGCCCGTCACATGCTGGTGTTATTGTTTTTCTCCTCCCTACAAATCCCGCAGCATCGCAGGAATGCTCATGTATTCTGTATGCATCGCTCCACCTGCTCCCGATCTCGTTATGGAGATGTGTTTCCCTCCTACCACCCCCCCCCCCCCCCCCTGAAACCATAGTTTCGGCGAAGATGGCAGGCCCCGAACGTTGCGACACAGACGCTTCCTCGCAGCTTGAGAGGCAATCAGATTAGTCTCCAGCTCTGTTTGCTCTCTCCCTTTCTCTCTTTCTCTCTCTTTCGGCCCCCAAGTCCCCCATCCCCCCTGCCATCCGCTGCCCCCGAAAATCCGTGCCTGTCCCAAAAGCGTCCACAGGAAGCAAATTTGCATACCACAATTGATTGCGACTGGTACGTACGGAAGCCTCCGGCACGGCTTGCTTTTGCCTCCTTGTTGTCCTTAAGACACACACACACAAACACACACGCACAAAAGCCAACGGACGACACATGCCAAAGTCGTCAACGAAAGGCCCCGATCTTTTTGCTGTGCTTTGCCCGGTTTCAGTGTGTGTGTGTGTGTGTGTAGTTGAAGTGTTTAGTGTTAATGCTGCCGAGAGGGGGCCACCCCCTCCGGGACCAAAAAGTCACCAACCTTTCCAACGGTATTGATGGCCGTGGTGCATCTTTCTCACAATTATCCCGGGCGTGTGTGTCTGTGTGTCTGTTGGGTTTGGGACAAGATGTCTTGTCCATGTCTGGTCTATCTAGAAGGAGCAGAAAGTAGGCAAAAAACTGGATGTTTGATTTATGAACTGCTGACGTGACCGGTGACGTCCCTCCGGTGGGACAAACACACACACACACACAGGACGCTCTTGGACAGTCCGTACACCATGAAGCATGAAATCAAATTCCTAACAATCTTCCACACTCCAACCGCCCACCCCGTTCTGAGACGTCCCACGACTCCGGACAAACATCTTTTGCCTGACTGCGGCCTACGACTCCTACTCGTTTCGCTTCTCCTCCTCCTCCACTTCCCGGGCCACACAATAACTGCTCCAGGAGGTCCAGGGTGGATTGGTGATAAATGATAGAATTTATAATGGACCTTTGGGTTCTTCACCCCCCCTCATCCTATTCCGCACTGCAACCTGGATAGTGATGGGTTAAGTCCGGCAAAAAACTGGCGTCGACTCCGATCCGATGCGGAAAATTTCGGAGCCAACTCCGCAAGGAAGGTCCACCTAGCATTTTTCGGAACCGTTTAGAATCGTCTGGAGTCGTCTGGAGTCGTCCGGAGTCGTCCGAAGACATCCGGAGTTAACCAGAGTCATCCTGAGTCATGCGGAGTTCTCCGTAGTCGACCGGAGTCAGAGTCGTCTGGAGTCCTCCGGAGTTATCCAGAGTCTTCCAGAATTATCCAGAGTCGTCCAGAGTTGGAGACATCCAGAGTCTTCCAAAGTAATCCGGAGTCATCCGAAGTCCTCCAGAGTCCTCCGGAGTTATCCAGAGTTGTCCAGAGTTGGAGTCATCCGTAGTCTTCCGAAGTTATCCGGAGTCGTCTACAGTCATCCAGAGTCTTCCAAAGTAACCCGGAGTCTTCCGAAGTCTTCCAGAGTCATCCGGAGTTATCCAGAGTCGTCTGGAGTTGGAGTCATCCGTAGTCTTGCGAAGTCACCCGGAGTCGTCTACAGTCATCCAGAGACTTCCAAAGTATTCCGGAGTCTTCCAAAGTCTTCCAGAGTCCTCCGGAGTTGGAGTCATCCGTAGTCTTTCGAAGTTATCCAGAGTCTTCCAAAGTTATCCGGAGTCATCCGAAGTCTTCCAGAGTCCTCCGAAGTTGGAGTCATCCGTAGTCTTTCGAAGTTATCCAGAGTCGTCTAGTGTTATCCAGAGTCTTCCAGAGTGATCCGGAGTCATCTGAAGTCTTCTAGAGTCATCCGGAGTTATCTAGAGTCGTCCAGAGTTATCCAGAGTCGTCCAGAGTTGGAGTCATCCGTAATCTTCCGAAGTCATCCGGAGTCGTCTACAGTCATCCAGAGTCTTCCAAAGTCTTCCAAAGTTCCGGGCTTCCGAAGTCTTCCAGAGTCCTCCGGAGTTATCCAGAGTCCTCCGGAGGTGGAGTCATCCGTAGTCATCCGAAGTCACCCGGAGTCGTCTACAGTCATCCAGAGTCTTCCAAAGTCTTCCAGAGTCCACCGAAGTTCTCCAGAGTCATCCGGAGTTCGAGTTTTCTAAAGTCATCCGGAGTAATCCGGAGTCATCCAGAGTTGTCCGGAGTCGGAGTAGTCCGGAGACGTCCGGTGTCGTCTCCAAATCCAGCCGAACCCGTATGACTCTGGACAACTCTGGACGGCTTCGGATGAGTGATTCCGATTTTGCCAGAGTCAGAATCGAAATAACAATAGCCGGAGTCGAATCAGAGTCGTGGGTGCGCTCCAGAGAGCACACCACTAGCCCTGGGCGGTCAGCAATTCCTTTCCCGGTAACCCAAGCACGCGCACCGATCAGTTGGAACCGATCAATGAATTTGCACCTCCCCATGTCACCCCCCTCCGCCCCCGCACTTGGGATGCGATCACGTGCAGTTTGACGTTTCGATTGCTCTGGGACAAACACACCCACTGTCACCCTGCCCACAAAACCAGTGTCGTCAAACCAGTGTCGAAAGAAGGAGCGAAGGACGCACAGGTAATTCTGCCGTGCCGTTGCGTGCCTGGGTTGCAGGATCAGGCTTCTGGCTGTGGGACAGGCACGTGACACTGCCGAGGGTTTTATTTCTCTTTCCCTTTCTGTCATCTCTCTCTCTCTCTCTCTTTCTCTTCAGGGTAGATAAATAAAATCGATTCGGTTGAGGAATTTAAGTGGTTTTCGATTTCGCGATAAATCAAATCTGCAGCCCCTCCTCGCCGTCCCATTTGCGCCGCCCACCCACCGTACCATCGGTCACCCCGCTCGAAACCTAATTCACTTCACCGAAGGTGGGAGGAAAATCACGACAAAACAGCAACATCAAACATGCACCACATTGGCCTGCGCGCCGCACGCCGAAGACGAGAACGGCAAACAAACCTTCCCGCAACCTCGCCCGCAGTGGCGTGTGGGCTGCTGCTTCAGCAAAACCTCTCTCTCTCACACACACACATACAGCCACAGCAGAAGCGCAGGGAAAGATGGTACCACTGGGGAGAGGAGATTTTTTCGATTTTCGGGAGTAATTGCTTCAATATTGGGTGTAATCGCATCAGCAGCGTCCCTTCTTTTTCCCCCTTCTTTCTCGTTTTTCATTCGCTCCCGTTCAAAAACCAGCCTCCTCTTTGCCGTCCCTCTTCCTTCCACGCAAACAAAAAATGCCCAACCGAAAACCGGCTCCCCTCGCCCGCTACCCACCTCCGTTGCACCGGGGGTGAAAATTGTATCTCAAGTAATGAAATTAGATGATGCTCACGATACGGTCTGACATCTGGGCCCTCCCGAGTTCGGTGGTTGTAAAAGAGATAGAGTGAGAGAAAGAGAAAGATGGAGAGAATTTTTTTTCCACTTTTCTGCACACTTCGCTGCTTCTCGCGCGAGCCCTCGTGGAACGTGAAAATTGCGTACAAATCACCAGGCGCCCGCTTTGCGACGCCTCGCCAAAACCACCGCGGCATCGGCCGTCGCCGAGCCCAGTTACCGAGCCCGATCGGGAACGTGCGTTAGTTGGCCACCCTGCCCCCCCCCCCCCTTCCACCTCCCTTCATCTTCATTCCGTGCGGAGACACTACTGCAGGATGCTAATGCTCGTAAGCAGTTACCAATCTTGTTTACAGATTACTCGCTTTAAGTGCATCCAAGTTGTCAGCCACTGTGTGTGTGTGTGTGTGTCACTCTCAAGCTAAAGATCGTCGATTATCGGACTCACATAAAAGCGAAATGGCGGGGGGGGGGGGGGGGGGGGGTGTACCATGGAGAGGATTAGATGGAGCTTTCCAGCAATATAACGAGGCTGCCTCGTGTGTGTGTGTTGAAGCGTTTGGCCCAATGCACACGTCGCTTGCCGTAAAACTCCGTGTAACGAACCCAGGCAGAGTACAGTGGGTGCTGAAGGGGGGAGGGGGGGGGGAGGTGCAGGTTTCCCCGTCGAGCAAGGAGAAGGTGTGGTAAAAGCGAACGTTGTACCACGGGCTCAGCGCCGACCCCGCCAGCACCTTGCGAAACGAACGCGTGCAGCTTCGCTGCTCTACATCTCGCTTTCTGTTCTCCTCCACTGTGCATAGGAAAGCTCAGACACCCTTAAGCACTCCACCAAGATCCTCCGAAACTCCTCCCACACCTCCCACAAACACACACTCACACACATACGCACGTGACAACATCTTTCGCTCAGCTCGTTTGTCGTAATTGAAGCTCGAAAACAAATATATCGTATTTATCCTTGCTAACAGGATCAAGAAAGTTAGTCCTTCCACTTTTTGCACCACACTGCCACTGAATTGCCGAACACGCTGTACGGGAGCATGTACAGCCAGCCTAACTGCCCCCTTCCCATTTTTCCCCCCATGTCGGCCCCCGAACCGTAATCATCCGAACCGTTGTGGGGCGTGTGTGAGTGTTTAGTCTTGAAATTTCTTTCCCCGCCCAGCACAGGGTGTGTGTGTGTGTGTGTGTGTGTGTGTGTGTGTGTGTGGGTGCGTTGTGCATTTGTGCCTGGGTACGGTTGGTGATGCTTTTCGACCCGCAAATCCATTTATTGCGCACTAACACCTCCCCGTGACCGGGGTTTTTCTTAAAGCTGGGCTGGAAACAAAGCGCACCGTCTTTAATGCTGATCCTGCCTCTGCCCTGAGCCCACGCAAGGCATAAGGGTAGGTAGGGTGAGAGAGGGAGAGAGAGAGAGAGAGAGAGAGAGCGAGAGAATGGTTTGTGTGGGGGAACGGCAGTCACTGCCTTGAACCGCTTAATCCAACAAACTTCTTTCCCGTCGCTCGTTGAGCCATCGCCATATGTAATCGCTGCACCTCCGCTGTTTTAATGCTTGACAGAATTTTCAGCCCTGTCTTCCCTTCCGAAAACTCGCCTAATTTACCTACGCTGCTGTCCCTCTACCCCCTTTGTTTTTTTTTTTTTTCTTGGGGGGGACCAGTTAATCCACCTTTGCCGTACCGCCACCCAACTTGGCGCTGGCAATTTGCACGTCCCGCGTCACGGTGAAGATGAAACAACGTCACACTCCCAAACACACACACACACACGTATTAGCATTGGATTTAGTCGGATCAATGAAGGTAGTACTCACGCGCGCTTTAGTGCCCTCCCCCCCCCCCCTCCCCACTCACCCCGCACCGATAAGCAGCCCTTTTCGCCCCGCTCCGTTAATCGGCCGATGCGAAGCCAGCCGGAGTACGAAATTTGATCGCTGTTCGGTGCCTTGTTGGTACGTACTTGGTTTGATTGTTGCTCGCGTACGGTGTCGTGTAGTGTTCCTGCAACAACAACAAAAAAATGGATCAGAAAAGAAGAAGCAGATTAAGGGTAAGCGTTCGGTAATTATGCAAGCAACCAAGTACGAAAACACGCCCGCAAACTGCCACCACATGTAGACACAGTCGCACTGGGTGGATTTGATGGTGTTTGGGTAGTGGGTTTGCTTAAGTGTGATTTTTGTTTATTTTTTCTGCTGTACCACGTTTTGTAAGCGAATTGCAACAGAGTGATCGAGCTGATACGTCCTTACGCTGAACTGTTTTACACGAAATAATATTCAATTAAAGATACATACTAGTCGATTTTCGACACGATTAGAAATGAAGAGCGCCTAAA
Source organism: Anopheles gambiae (assembly GCF_943734735.2). Lineage (NCBI taxonomy): Eukaryota > Metazoa > Arthropoda > Insecta > Diptera > Culicidae > Anopheles > Anopheles gambiae. The sequence goes on along the minus strand of NC_064600.1, from coordinate 6,491,974 downwards.
TGTATGCATCACTAGAAACCAGTACTGCAAAATGTCATGAGCATCACGGGATGTTCACCAACGAAACTCGATGCTCATTTCTGATACTTTCACTGACAAGCTGAGCTTAATGTCGGCGCAATTACAATCATGACGTTTTCTGGCTGTGAACAGTGCTGCCAAATGCCACTGTTTCAGTTACGAACTATCATGACTGAAACGAAGCTCAAGTCAGATCACGTACACAGCTGAGATGATCAGAGGTGAGACTCAAACAGTTGGTGGTCCAATCACATGCTTGGTGACATTTTGTTTAGCACCCTACTCTTGGTCAGTCACTAGGCCAGTAGATCTCGTGACGCTGACATGATTTTGTTTCAGCCGGAATTTGTCATGATTATGTCAGTGATATTTTGCAGAACTAATCATAGTAAAAAAAAAGTCATGACACAATGACTGACCAAGCGTTGGTCGCAAAAATGTCCCAAAGCATGCATTGATCACACCCCTGAGTATCACCTCTGATTATCACTATTGAGTACGTGACGCTGACATGGATTTTGTTTCAGTCAGATTTTTTCTTATGACATTGACAGTGACATTTTGCAGCACTGCAAGAAACAATGCAAACAAGCAATTGAATTTCTGAATAAACTTCCATCGATCCCGCTAAACTTTGCATGGGTTTCGAATAGTATCTCCTGCTCAAAATCTTATTGAACGTTTGTTAATCTTCAAATTTTAATAATACATAACAAAACTTCTTTATTCATCGTCCAAATGGTGAGTTAGTGGATTTTTGTAATTTTTGTCACAAAGAAATGTGAAAAAAACTTATTTTTAGCTAACCAAAATGTGTGCTGATAGATGTTCGTCTAGTGTTATAATTATAACTACAAAACCTAGGAGGGAAAAACTGCTTGTCCCCACAAGCTGCTTATTTCTCGCAATGCAATTGACAGCGATTTGCGAGGGCGCGCGAGGGCTCGCACGCCATACAAGTTCACAGCCTCAGAGCCCTCGCATTAAAGAGCTTGCGAGCCTAGGCAGTTTTTTCGCCCCTGGTTTTAGCAATTATAATTATAGCACCGCGAGATCATGTTTAACAGCGCCATTTTTAGCACACAAAACACCTCAATTTTGACAGATTATTTTGCAAAAATTCACAAAAATTTAAATAGTAATCTTTTCGACACATAACACTGCAAAAAAAAATTTATAAATAAAAAATAAAGAATATTTAAAATACGCAAAGATTTCGAGCAGATGATACTACTCACCACCCTCGCAATGTTTCACGGGTAAGGGCGGTGGGGCTATGAAGTTGTAAGAAGTGCGAAGCCTCATGCGAGCTCGCAGACTGCTCGAATTTGTTTTATGGGTTGAAAGAATTATAGAGGCGCTCATTTAGATCGGACACTGGGATCCTCAATTTAATTTCACTGACTTATGTGAACGCCTGCAGGTATGTAACACTATGTTGTACAGCAAATAATTTGTTTACATTAGTGTGAAACAACAAATGTAAACAAATTATGTATGAAAACTATTGAGAAGTTCATCAGGAGTGAGTATTAGTTTTATAAATCATACAAATTGATTAAATTTAATAATAAAAAGCATTGATTTGCTAAAACGAATAAGAAAAAGAAGAAGAAACCTTGAACCAAAATGAAGTAAGAATTGAAACATTGGACAGTGGAAGCAAAGCACTAAAAGCAATGCACAAATCTATCCTGAGCACCAGTTGAAAACGCCTAAATGTATGCAAATTACTAAATCGTAGTAGATCGTCAACAAAACACTGTAACAATAAATCAAAATTTTTTGCCATACGCCCTAATACATGCAAAATCATTAATTCTACTGGTTTAGTAAAGCAATAACGAAAAGACTGATTTATTTATAAATCATTTAATATCATCCACCCTTAGAAGCTGAAAACACACGATGAAACTTTAACACAACAGGTAAAAAAACGTGCTTATTAATACAAATTGCATACATTCAGGTGCATTATGCCGAAAAATAATAACAACGGTTACTGTAAGATATCGACAGCAGGCAGAATATTAGCCCAGAGCTAGACAGCTACACGCTCCCAACTTTGCCGCGAGTTTATCGACGTGGCGAAGTTTCGAAATGAAACAGAAAAAGTCGATTATCCCAGCAAACGCATCGTGGCAGAAATTAACTGTCGGTTGGGCGGGCGAAAGTTCCTCCACGCAACTACGAAAATACAAAGTTACCAATTTTCCGTCCCTTCGCCGGAGCAATCTTCCCCAGAGCAGTACCCGCAGTATTTGTGTTCGACAGTTTATTTTATAAAACCTTCTGCATCCGCCAGCTCTTGGCTGCGATTTTTATCACGCTGCGAAGAGTTTCGCTGCTAGTTGCTTTTTTATTTTTTGCAGTCTATCTCCACCATTCGTTCATCTATTTCTATTTGCTTTGTTTTTGTTGTTGTTCTGTCGTCATCATCATGCGTTGTGTGCTGTTTCACCACTCGAACGCCGAAATTAAAATTCCCCGTCATCCGTGAGTCAGCCCTTTCCCCCTCCCCGAGGGATGTAAAACATGTCCTGTGACGCAGCAGGGAAAGTGGAAAGCATAACGCCGCCGAACCGGTTACGATGAGCAATATTGAGAAAGTACAGCCGAGCAGGCGTTCGTCTCCCTAAACAGTAGTTGAATATCGATTATTGTGTTACCGTGGTCCGACACCCCACCGCCAAGCGAAATAAACGCCCCACTCCTTCAAAAAAAAAAACAAACAAACACGAGCAAAACAGATTGAAGAAATAATTGACTAAAAAATGTCTGCGCGCGGGAAAGTAAGGGAGCGCACAACTTTCATGCACATCTTGCTGAGGGGTTGAAATTAGTGGAATTTGTTTTGAAAATTAAATTCTGTTTCCAGCGCTAGTCGCAGGCAGAGCGTTTGCCGCGCCACAGATGAGGCAACGCCCTACCCTACACGCCGCGCCAGAAGCCGCCCGAAGAAGTCGAACGGCGAAATGATTAGTTACGTTCGATCAATTCCGGCAACTCACGGTGGCTTCATTTGTTACGATTAAAGTTTCGTAACGACATTCCCCGGGCCGGTTGGGGGGGGGGGGGGGGGTAGACTGCCAAAAAACAACAAGCAAACAAAAAGTCTTCCAGCAGAAACCTATAGAGCGATGGGATGAACTAAGGGAGGACGGTGGAAAGCCGGTACAGCAATTAGTAAATGAGCGTAAACAGTTCATTAAGCGTTTGGGAGGGGTTGTTTTTTTTTTTAATTTTTAATTTTTTGTAAATGCTTCAGATTGCGTTGCAAATTTTTAAAGGATTTTTCCCCCAAATACACAACCATTTGCTAGACTCGCTTTGATTAATGCTTATTAGTTTGCGGTAAAAAAAACATTTCTGTTTTTACTGGATGCCAAATTTTTCAGCCTGAAAGTAGGCAAACTAATGGTCCCTCGTAATGTTACTGACAAGGTTGGCACACGACCGATTGCAGCTGCTATTTTGTTATGTATCATGCAGATTCATGTGCAAAATGCATGCCAAATTCTTCATTCAGTACCCATTTGACGGTTCATATGTTCCGCCATATTATATATCAGTTTCAACAACACAAACGCTTCAATCTGGGTGTTTTCCCGCCTCTTTGGAAAAAATACTGGATTTTTCCTGTATACAAAAAAAAGAGACAGATCCTCAATTTGTAACTATAGATCTATTTTACTCAGGATAAATAAAGTGATTCCTACTTAGTGCGTCGCCCCGTACGAGTTAATATAGGAGACAGTTTTTAAAACGAATTTAGTCGACCCTCAGGTCAGTATTTTAGGCCCATTATTATTTAATTTATTTACTAACAACATTGCAAAGAAAATGACTGAGTGTCCTGAGCGTCCTTCTTATGCTAACGATCTTATGATAACGAAAAATGTATTACCCAGTAAGACCTGCTAGTGACTGTTTACACATAAGAGTTAGAATCTCCGGATGAGACATTCGAAATAGCGCTATAAGTAGAGTGCCATAATTAGGCGGCCATCAACGCGTTAGTTGGTGTGCGTGAGAGGGCAACATGCGAAAGGTGATCGCCCGACCGGCGGGAACCATATCTTTCCACGAACAGCAACGGCAGCGATCGGACGGGCGCGTAATCCGCATAGTTTTAAGTTATACGCTAGAATAAAAAATTATAAGTTAACCTACCATAACGTCCAGCCCTAGACGAATCATATGATCCTGGTCACGGCACCAGTGACTGTCAATATTTACAAAACTTTCTTTTTACCTTTTATTCGTGGTGTCTTGTAAATTGTTTGTCCATTAACTGGGTCCTTCACGATTCTAATTAGTTTTTTGTATGGAGTTTGACAGTTGGATGGTGAAATCATGTAAACACTCCATACAAAACCACACACAAAACTAACTTGCAATTTTCAGTCTAGATTATTCTAGCCTCAAAGCTAGAATTAGGTTCGAGTACCTGCTCGAAAATACGGTGTTGTTTACATTTACCCCAAGGTGCATTAAAGAGATCACGTGGTGGAATCTAGAATCAAAGTGTATGTAGTCCAGGATGTCTCATAGCATGGTTTTTATAACCAAATAGGAACATCACTTTTCTGACAGAACGGATGAAAACTTTTGCTCAAACAAGCTTTCTGGAGGCTTGGCAAATACACAAAACATAAGCGATAAGCCCACCTGTATATTATACCCACTTAGATAGCTGCTCGAAAACTGCTATACAATGCAAACTGCTGACATTTCAGCCTACGAACTTAAAACGGAAAGGGCCCGAATGTCAGTAAATGTACCTTTATTTCATTTACTCGTTCTAGTGCCCCAAGAACGTTCGCATATTGCATTTCTGACCAGTCTCTACCCCGATCTGAGACAGTAAAGGATTTAGGCGTCTTGCTTGACAACAAACTTTGTATCGACAAACATGTTGACTAGGAAATGTTACCAAATGTTTGCGACGCTTAAAAGAATATATAGCAGTAGATCACAGGAACGTTTAGTAAAAGATCCCTCAGTATTTATAGGGATGTATGTAGTAGTGATGGGAAAAATAAAGATTTCGTCGGAATCGATTCCGACTAGCTACGAAGTTTTCTGGCATCGATTCCGGATAGTAGGTCCGGAATCAGTTTCCGGAATCGATTTTGGAATCGGCTTCGGAATCGCTTCCGGAATCGCTTCCGGAATCGGTTCCGGAATTGGTTCCGGAATCGGCTCCGGTATCGGAATTGGCTCCAGAATTGGTTCCGGACTTATTTCGCTTCCCACACTTCTTTTTTCAATTCAAAAACTAATTCTCATTCCGAAGCAAACTCCATTTCTGGAGTCAAGCCTGATTACGTTACCGGAGTAAATTGCGATTACCAGGTCGATTCCAATTCCGGAAACGATTTTGATTCTGGAGCCGATTCCGATCCTGAAATCGATTCCGGAGTTAAATCCGGAATCGATTCCGGATTCAACTCCGGATTCGGTTCCGGAACCAACTCCAGAATCGATTCCAGATTCAACTCCGGATTCGGTTCCGGAACCAACTCCGGAATCGGCTCCAGAACCAACTCTGGAATCGGTTCCGGAATCGGAATCGATTCCAGTATCGAAATCGGCTCCGGAATTGATTCCGAACACGGAATCGGAATCGGGTATGTCCGATGTCCCACTACTAGTATGTAGGCCACGGAGGCCAGATGCTTTATCCAGAAATCAATAAATATTGCTTTTTTCTTCATTTCCGGAGGAACGAAGATGCATTTTAAAATCGTTTTGTTTTCTTTCATCTTTTTCGTTTATAGTTTATTACTTTTAATACGTTTAAAAGCATCAAACCAAACGGATTCTGTCCTTTCCTGAAACAACGTTGAAAATCTGGAACCAGACTGTTGGCATCATTTCAGCCGCCAACTATCAAACTCCAAGCAAGCAAAGGCTGGCTAAGATTCGGGACCTTTTCCATTAAAGTGCTCAAATCAAGGGAATAACACCGACAAACTTTTAATTATTGTAAAAATAACATAAACCATGTCTGTATTACAACCAGTTACCAACGTCATTGCTGCAAAACCAGTCCTGCTGTACGGGAGCTCTGCAAGCAATCAACAGTATTCAACATCGCCAGATAAACCTCTAACCGTCCCCGTAGCGTATGCAATGCGCTTAACAAAAACAACCGCTCAGTAAATAAGCGGGCGAAGCAAATTCGATCGATTTTCATTACACGCCCAAGCGCAACTTGCGCCTACTTGCGAGGGCCCGAATCGTAAACACGCGCGCGTGATTGACGTACCGAAGCAGCCGTCCTCGGCGGAAACTAATCAGTCTCAACGTCCAGCGCAGCGAGAGACAGGGCTGTGGAAATGAAAAAGAAAACAGCAGCAACAACAGCAACAGCAACAACTTTTCCCATCACCTGAGCAACAAACTAATCCCATCATTTCGGCAAACCCGATGTGGCCCGTTGCCCCAGCACGTGGACAAGCGGTAAACAGTGAACTTTCGGACCCGCAAACCGCTAACCCCCCCCCCCCCCCCCCCGCACACTCAACCAAAGCCTATCCGTGGCTACGGTAAAAGTGCACTCCCCGACAACGACAACAACAGACAGGCCGTGAAAAAGGCTCTGGTTCCTCATCCCAACCCCCCCCCCCTCCCCGCCAATGCGCTTGGGAACATAAATTAGATTTTCCAGCCCACCGGGAAACCCTCGCCCCCCCCCCCCCCCCCCCCCCGGGTTGCATTTTGAAAGCGCGAGCCGAGTGTTGCGGCCCCGTCTGCCCGGGCCGTGTCTCGTTGTCCAAATGTTGCCATTTTATCGGGCTACTTATCGCCCGTCCGGAGTGCGAACCATTTTCCGGGCGCACCGAAAAAGACCAATATTCGGACCCCCACCCCCCCACACACACACACAAAGCGGGATCGGGCATCGTATGCATCTCACCGATACCGGGAGGATTCCCTTTCTGCCAGAATCCGCATCTGCGGACGAAAATGGGACGTTTAGGAGTTGCTCCTCGATTTCGTCCCCTCTTTACGCTCCATGCTCCGGACGCTCCTTTGTGGACGGGGAAGATATGGTACCGACTCTGCCATACACCACACACACACACACACGTACAGATGAACGTACGTGGCTGATGCTCGTCATCGAAATTAATCAGCAGGACAGCACGAAACCGGTGCCACCGCAAGTCCTTCGTGTCCTGCATCGTGTCCGGTGTCGTCGCGCGGCGCTGCAGCATATAGCCGTGTCCTGTGCACAGCGCACTGCACGTACACGAACCATTCGCCTGGCCTATTCGGCTGCCCCCTCCCCCCCCCTTCACCGCCAGCACCGGTCCCGGTGACGCGCTCGTTGGCCCCACAGCGTCAAAAGTCAAAAACAAACTCCTGGCCTGCGAAAACAGAGCCGAAACCGAACAGCCGAAATTGGCAATGGCAAGCGCCCAGCTTTTGGGTGCAATGGCGAAGAGGGGAGGAGGGGGAGGGGTGGTGGTTGGACAGGAGGAAGCAGAGAAGTGGCGAGAAAAGCAAAAACACGTAGCAGAGAGTGCCACGTTGCCTGTTTTGTCGAGCTTTCAGTTTGGCTTCGGTCTTGGCCTTTTTTTGTATTTTTTGTTCCTTTCTGTGCGGTAAACCGCTACCATTTTTCGGGAAGCCAATTTCGTCTCGAGCGAGCGTCTACTGTGTCATCGTGCCGTGGACAGGGGTGGAAGCGGGCACATGGTGGGGCTAAAATCGAATCCTTCGTGAAGAATAAATTCTCAACACATGGAGTAGACTGTCACCATCACTTGCACCACTGGCTCGAAATCATATGAGTGTTTGTGTGTGTGTGTGTGTGGCTGTGTAATTGGGGGAAGTGGAACTGAAATAATAAAATCATCCTTGCGGTTTTTGGGGCAGGGAGCGGCGTCCGGGCGTGGTAAGCTTTATGCTAATAATCTGAAACGATAACGTTTGGCAAAACCGCTTCCAACCAGCAAGCGATCGACGGCGACATGTTTTTGTATCGAATGGTGGCAAATTGCGATATAGCGGGAGAGAGAAAAAGAGAGAAATAGAGAGAGAAAAAGACCTCCTGGCTGACATTCGAATGAAGGTGTCTCCCCGTCAAGGATGCGTGCTGCAGCGAAAAGGAGAACAAAAACACCACACAAACAAAACCTAACCGACAGAAAGTGCAAAGCTTCAAGCAAAGGAAGCATGCGCACAAATTCGAACGATTATTTGTACAAACAATGCTGCTCGAACGTTAAGGCGCATCTTTTTTTTTCTACTGAGTAAAGAAACAAACTAACTTAGTACTATAAAATATGCGATCTTCTTGCTAAACGGCTCGCTGTCTGTACGCTTGTTGCTGTCTTTTATCAGTTGTTTTTTTAAATTTAATTATCAACTTTATTTTTCTTATGTTTATGTTTTTACATTTTTTGTTCATATCCTGCTAAACATTGTGAGGGTTTCGAGTAGTATCGTTTTGTTTGAAATCTTTTGCATTTTTATATGATTTTTATGTTTTATTCATCTTTTGTGTTACTCGTTGAAATAGTCACTGAATGTATTTTTGTGCGTTTTTTTAATACATATATTACAGCCTTTAGCAAGCCACCCAAATAGCGAAAATTATCTTTAGCAGCTCATTTTAGCAATTCACCTTTTTTGCAGTAGTTACAGGGTTTTTCAGGAGTGCTCATAGCTGTGGGACACTTTATTGACTCTTTCATACGTGAAATAAACTTTATCTAGTCAGAATTGGACTTTGTAGCACCCTCGTTGGACACTTCGAATGGGAATTTACACGGAGCCTGTCAGAAAAGCGTGCCGCAGAGTCCAATTTGCAACATATGAAGTTCACTTCCAATAAGAAAGAGTTAACGATAATGAGCATCGAAGTTCCAGGTAGCACGCAAGGTTCCAAAGAGTATCAAGTGCTTGTCAAAAAGCTCCATAGTTCCGTAAGGTACCTCTTATCTCTTAATCAGCCACAAAGTACGACCTCGCAATGATTTGGGCTGTTAAAACTATCCGCGAAGTGCTATAATAATAACTGCTGAAAATATGGGCTGCTTGCGCTCACAAGCTGCTTAAATGAACTATGAAACTGTATGAGGTACGAGGCCTCATGCGAGCGCGCAAGCTGCTCGAATTTGTTTTGAGGGATTCCTTTCCTCGAAACTACTCGATCAGTGCTCGAATTGCTCTAAACCAGATCGCAGCGTGATGTTGTCCCAATCCAACCGATTTAACAGCATACTATTCGAGCGTGAAGACATATTTCACTGCGAGTTATTGGTCACAAAACGTTCGAGCAGTGAACATAACAAACATTAGCCGACATCGCGAAGCCATAAACACATTTTAATAGTCGTTTCAAATTCATTTCTGATAAATCGTGTTCATTTGTTGCTCATTTCTGTTTGATTAAACTATCGTCCAATCAGCAAACGACTGCTCAAAATCAAGCAGTACAAAACTATGGATTGTTGGATAGTTGGAATATCGACGTCAGATTTGAATACATTTTGTTTTGAATGTAATTTGAAGCTGTTAACATTTTGATTAATTTTCTTTACTCGAATGGAGCCAAAATAGGATTTGAACTGCCTGGAACCGGTGCAATATACCTAACACCACCAAAAGCACATTTTGCATACTTTCGGGGCGCTTTTAGCATCGTAGTCGAGCCGCAACAAAAAATGGCGCTCTTACGCGATACGTGTCGGCAATCTGTTTAATCTTCCAAACTCATTGTGTATGATTCTCATTAGCGTAAGCCTCGGTTCGCGGTAAAGCTCGTTACTTACCCCGTTCCCATTGCATTCGCCACCTTACCGACACAATTCATAACATCAAACCCACACACCACGAAGCAAAGTAACACTTTTGCCAACCGCCAAACCGATATGTACACACCCCGATTGAGCGTCTCGACCGAAGCAGCGGAGGCTTACACTATGCGGTTTCTTCAACTGTAAACAAATCACTCTCTTCCTGCTTTCCCTAAAGTAAAGCCGCCACCATCCGGCCGGGGAGTGGAAATTTTCACACCCCAAATCCAACCACCTGACGAGTGCCGATGCGGTCCGCGGCACGAAAGAACCACTACGGAAGGTTCGGCTCCGGCGTTGCGGGAAAACAATTAGCTATCATTTGATTTGAGCTAGCAGCGGCAGCAGCACGTTTTGCACACCAAATCCCAACAAAAGAGTGTGTACACTTTGCCCCTTTCTTTGGAAACCGAACCCCCCCCCCCTCCATTTACCGATTGGGTAGGCAAATTTATGCTGCTTGAGTTTGGAAGAAGGCTGCCCGATACGGTCCACTTGCTGCTGCCATTTAAATATTGCACTCGCCCGGTTTCGAGTGCTGCACGTCCAGCTGGGCGGCCACTTGATGCGAGGTCCTGCAGCTGTAGCCGGCAGCAGCCCGATGGCAAAGAAAGGCCCCACTTTAAGAAGGGTTTTGCCCCGTTGTCGGGGAGGTTATGTTTATGAATTGCAATACATTATTCGCTTTCCCGCCGCCGAGCGAGCAAACTTATCGTGCCATTGTACTGTTGCCGTACATTGGCCTGCCTGGCCACTGCAACCGACCTACAATTTATATATATATATATATATATCGAGCTTCGAGGCTAAACAAACTGAAGCTGCTGCGGTTGCACTGTTTTTCCCACCACGAAGCGACACATACACTTAACCGGACACTTAAAGTCCCCCGGATGCTGTACTCCTGATTTGATTTTGCCTTCCCCACACACACACACACACACACACACTCGGTTTGCAAAACAATCGATCCGGCAAGCGTTCCGTCTTGAGCGCCTGAAAGGTAGGCAAACGGCCACACAGCAAGCGCTTCCGTTGCGATGCGAAAGCGAGCAAAACTCACTCGAGCAAATGATATTGCCGTAGGGGCACACCGTGGCGGTGGTGGTGGTGGTGGTGGTCGCCTTTTGTCGCTCAACTTTTTCCACCAGCCGTGGGGGGGATATCGGGGAGGTGTTGAAAAGCAAAAGTCATTGATTCGGTGAAGCGAACAACTTTCTGCGATGGCTTTTCTTTGGCTGCCTACTTTCGGGCGTTGTTCTTGTGTGTCTTTTTTTTTTGTTTCCTTGCTTTTTCCTGCTGTCGCCCGGTTGGTCATTTAGGAAGGCAAAACTCGGTTAGAGACTCTTTTTTTGTTTTTTTTTTTTTTGGTTTTTTTTTTTGGTTTGGGTTTTGTGTGTTCAGGACAGCCCTCGAGGCAAGCGTACCAGAGTCAGGTGCTCATTCATGACAAAATTTCCCCTCACGGTTCAGTGTGCAGAGCAGGGGTCCGAAAAAAGTTGGTCCTTCGTGCCGGATCTCTAAGCCACGTGTAGGTTTGTGTGTGCGGAGTCGATTTTAGACATTTCTTTTTTTGCCCCCCCTGTCTGCACCATTCACCTGTGACGACGATCATCGATGCTTCGTTTCCGGAGCAGCAGTTAGAAGCAGTAATGTACTCCACGTGGTTTTTTTTTTTTATTCATAAATATTGGAATTTGTCACAAGAGCAAGAGAGAAAGCGAGAAAGAGTGGATAAAATCGAAGCAAAACCGAGCAGCATATGGCATGCAGTGTCCGGTCGGAAAATGATCGCCGTTCATTGCTTGGCAGTTGATTAGCTGCTGGAGTGGAAAGAGAACTTTGCTCAACTTTTTACCCTCCGCCCCAATCCAGTACCGTCCCACTGCTCTGCCCGGTACGCTCTAGAACACATTCAAACTCCCCCACGCAAAGGACCACACGATTCATTGAGAGGAGGTCATGCACTCTCTTGCTCGCTCTCACACCCACACACACACACACATACACGCGGCCGATCGAAAAATGGATTCCCTCCCCTATCCCCACCTGAGCCCCGCTGTCCCCGCGCTCCTCCCGTTGAGTGGCAGTGAACAAAAACCCATCATTAACCGAAACGGCCTTTCCAATTTTCCTGAAAGGCCCCACCGCGGGCTGGCCAAAGTTGGGCTGTATTTCTTTCTAGCCCACCGCCCCCCCCCCGCCCTCTTTATCCCATCCTTTAAAAGGTAAAAAATTTTCTCACCCAACCCGCACACGCACGCACACTCGTACAATAAACGCGCGAAGCGTCGGGCGCAGACAGTTTAAGCAGCGCCTGCCGCTGACGCGGATGAACTTTTTCTCTTTTTCGTTTTTCCCAACACTTCTGCCCTTTTGAATATGAGCCATTTTATTCATCTTTGTACGCTTTTATTATGTCCGCGCTTACCTGCGCTGAGGGGAGGGGGGGGGGGGGTTTGAGGGGTTTGAGGGATGCAACAACTTCTCCGGCAGTCATAAATAAGCTTCCCGTTCATTTATTTAGAACCGATTGCTTTCGGGATGGGGCGGGGGCGAAAGTGCGGTGGCATGTAAAGGCGTGTATGATTTTTCCTGAGTTGTTTTACTCTTCTTCTTCTTCTTCTTCTTCTTTTTCCACCCAGAGAGTTTCATCGTGGCCTCCGCGCAGCGCCCAATTTCAATAAATTTGGACCATCCACGAGCATGGAAAACGACAGGGAGAAAGAAACAAAAACCCCTCAAGCGCGTAACTGCTTCTTTCTTTTTTCTTCTTCACTTTCTTTCACTACATTTCACACTCCCTACCGTACCTTTCAAAGGTTCTACTCCACTCCGTGCGTGGGTTTATATTTTTGTGTGAAATTATTACCTTTTTCCCAAATACGCTTCTCCACTTTGCGGTGCGCGTGAGGAAAGCGAAAAGCATGCTTTACCTTTCAGAACTGCCGAGCTGCTCGTGCACCATATTCCAACCAAAATCTAGCACTGTAAAAGCAAAACCAAACGGTCTAAATTTGAGCAGTGCTATAATGTTTCGCCCCCCTCCCCCATCCCGACCCGAAAGCTGCGTTTGCGGTGGTTTATTAGCAAACTTGTGCGGGGCCACTTTCGATCGATACATCGAAAACAAAACCCAAGCCCCATGCTCCCACTCCTGGCGGCACAATTTATTGCACTCGCACACTCGAAATCAATTTCGATAGATTCCCCCCCCCCCCCCCCCCCAACACGCGTGCTGCCAAACGAGCACATAAACAAATCCGCTATACAGTGACACTCGTCGCGTCGTACGCGCCCGCTGAACCGCGGCTTTTGACATTTGACATTCGCTTCGATGCCTTTTTGTCCGGCCACAAAACAAAAAAAAAATAGTGTTGCTTAGGTTGGAGCTTTTTTTCTACTGGGTTTGTTTGCACCTCTATCACGCTATCACGCACACGAGAACGAGAAGCGAAAGTAACGGCGAAACTATAGCGCATAAAGGGAAACCCAAAACAAAACCAAACAAACAGTAAGGAGAGAAAAAAAAAACAGATCCATTACGCTGGCAGAATTGTGCTCATTCAATTTTAATTGTTATATTTGCACATTTTTTTTTTATGTACGCAATACTAGGCGCGGTCTATTTCAAATGCTTAGAGGGCGTCCGAAAATGCTGCCCCGATTAATTAAAAACCATTCTGCACTGGCAGCGAGCGAGCGAGCGAATCGGATGCACCACTCAACCAATAGCTAGCAACAAAACGCACTCGATGGGGGCATTGAAAAAAAAAAACAAAAAAGCACACACATTCCGCAGCAAATAAATTCCTGAATTGCAGTTCCATAAAAAAAAAGCTGTGAAACTGTGTCAACTGTGCTCCGTTTAAATAAGAAAAAAAAAGACGAACTCACCGGTGCGGCTTTCGGCTCGCTGCGCCGGTCAAACAGCAAGCCGTTAAACGTTAAATAAAGCAGCAGGTCCCAAATTGAAACCCGAGCCGGGATCGATGGCTGGCGATGCATACTGCATCAACGGCGCCAGCAAAACAAATAGAAGAAGTAACAGCAGCAGCAGCAGCAAAAAAAACTCGCCCCAAAACAGATATATTTGTGTTGCTGGTTTTGTTTTGCCTCCCCCCCTGTGCAACACTACTAACACGCAGGGCGGACAGAGGCGGATGAAGGGGAGGCTGAGGAAGTGTCCTTCCATGCGTCCCGTGCCATAAAAAAAAAACGAAACCTGCCACCTGTCCGCCCGCCCCGGGAGTTGACAAATCAAATTAAAGCTAGCCGGTCTGCGCGCCCGAAAGGTAGGCAACACCGCATCGCACCGCAAACAGCGCCCGAAAAGGCATCGGTGCGGCGCCGCGACGAGCTAACTTACTGTTGATTTAATTCGCTCCGCACACGCACACATTCGTCATCCTCACTTATTACCCCCGGTCGAAAGCACGCGTGCGTGTGTGTGTGTGTGTGTTTGATTCACCGAAGATGCTCTTCCCGGTCCGGTGCTGGAACGTGCTGGAGAGCTTATTTTCGGTGTGCAAACTAGATTCCGCTCCGTGTGCGCTTTGTATCCGATTTCCGAACAATCTTCCCCCTTTCACCGGTCACCCTCCCCCTCCGTGCATTGGTCGGTAAAGGATACGGTTACAGATTACGGACTAACCGGATGAGAGCAGGTTTTAGCAGGTAAAATTAGCAGGTAAAGGGGGCAGCGACGGGGGGGGGGGGCAAAAGCAAAGCAGTCGTATCTTCCTACCCGCCCTGTGAAGCTGGCCGCTGGCCTTCTGCTGGGTCCTGGCTGGGAGGGAAAAGGGGGAGCCAGAACGGAGCCCGAGCATGTACCGACGCGAACCAAACCGGGCAAACTTTAAAACGAGCTGCTGCTTCGAATTAACATAATTTAAAAGTACGACACGGGCACGATACTTTCGCAGCGCACCGTTTCTGCTTGCCGTTGCGGAAGGGCTCGCAAACCGTGCCGTCCGATGAAATGCCGTAAATGACGTTCCGCATTTGCCTTGCTGAGGTGAGCAGGCTTCAATTTCTACAACGGGTCTTTCGTACTGCTTTCCAATCTGAGGGGATGGTATTGGAGCATTATTTGATGTGATTTTCTGCTGCTAAAGCCTTTTCAAGTGAATCACTTTGATATTCAACTGACATTTTATGACGATATTTTTGCGCTCAGCTTCGTTTAGTGTTTTCAAGAAAATCGTATTGTTCAAAAGCAGGATTGTCTCATCAGGTGATCTTTCCTTTTTCCATCGCTTGAGATGAAGTAAAACGCTTGAGATGTTTATTAGAAAGAAAGATATTTTTTCAATTCTAGTTGGTCTCATCAAATTAATTCCATTGCTTTTTCGACTGAATTACTTACATATATTTTTTGAATTAGTTTTGCTTTACAGGGTTTCCCACGATTTATTGGTTGGTTCCCATCAATTTTTGGTGGGTTCCCATATTTCTTTGGTGCGTTCCCACGATTTTTCGGCTGTTTCCCAGAATGTTTTGGTCCAATTGTGTTGATATCCAATCGGAAAATACCAATAAAATATGGGAACGAACCAAAAATCTATGGGATACGACCAAAAAAACATGGGAACGCACCAACAAATCATGGGAACTGACCAATAAATTGTGGGAAAACCTGTATCGTACTATCTATTTCCTTTTGCCTTGCCAATTGAATATTTTGCTACTAAAAGATTTTTTTTTTTCAATTCTAGTTTTGCATAATCAGACTTTTGTCTACTTTCTTTTGTCTTTTTAAGCGATTTACTTGTTTCTTGTGACATTTAGTTGTTTGTTTTTATTTTAGTTTTGCTTCATCAGATGATCTATTTCCTTTTGCCTTGCCAATTGTATCCTTTGGCACGTTAGATTATGTTTTTTCGAGGACCGTTTTGTTTCATCAATTTTCATTTTCATTTGTTTGATCTTCTTCCTGTTACCATGTCCACTGAACGCTTAGAAATGTTTAAAGTTTTTTTTTTAAATAATTGTAGTGATAGTTTCATCAGGTGAGCTGCTGTTTTATATGAAGTTTGAAAATGTGAAATGGTGAAATGTGAACAAACTCCGTATCGTCGCAGGTTTGATCAGATTAGCTCATCAAGGATTATTATTACAGTGGAGCGCCGTTTATCCTCGCCTCGCCCGGATCTGCGAATAACACGGATATTGAGTGAAATGATGTATTTTATCACCAATTCCCGATCAATTTTTGGAAAAATATTCTCATTTCTGATAAAAATAATCCAGTTTTTATTAACTGCATGGTTTTCCTATAAGAATATTTCAAATTTGTTTGAATTATCATGTCTTATGTTATGACAATGTGCTCTTTTAACCGCTTTTTCAAATATCCTGCTCATAACGCAATGTCGCCATTGTATTGAACTGTTGTTTCTCAACAGCACGGATATACGGACAGCCGGATAAAAGGGACCCGGATAAATGGCGCTCCACTGTATTATTATTATTTTTTGCTAAAGCATATGATTTGGTTAAAACTGGTTCAAAACCGTTTGTTTATAAATGTTTTACGAGCATTAAACCCCATTTAAACAGAAAAGAGGGCAACAAAACAAACAGGATTCTAAAATGCACCTTTGGTCCTCCGCATATGATGCTATCCAATATGGCGGACCGTAATTGTCACATAGATACAACCCGGGTAATGAATACTGTGTTTCACTGACAGGCTGAAAATGGCAGCTTGCTGGCATTAAAATATAGAAGGGGCCAATTACAATTTGCTGCCCTTTTGCCATTATCCAATGAATCTCTAGGATTTAGCACATACATAGGTCCATCACAGCGTTTTCGATCATACTACTGGCATGTTCAGCGGGTTGTTGATTTGCTCGGAAGCAGACATGGTCGGCGATACTATTGAGCTGTCATTCTTAGATGTCCTAAAACTACCAAACAGTCATTCCTCAAGCTTTTTAGTACATGAAATAGTTTAAAGAAACATATTTTTTTCGAGAACGGAATGTGACACCTCAATTGTATCGCCCAACATGTCAACGCCTGCTTCGCAACAATTCAACATCTCACTGAAAGAGTCAATGATATGCTCGAACGAATCGCAACAGCTCGCAGAACATGTCAATAATATCATCGGAAACCCTGTATATGGAGCTGCTTGAAACTTGAAACGTCATGTAAAACAGTACCTGCAAGGCATACAAAAGCTAGGCAAAAAAAGCAATATACCATACTTCACGATTGCCCGAATGGGATGTTCCAATTTCGAATACTGACTTCAACGCATAACGCTTTCTTTTACAGTTTTCACACGCTGTAGAGATCTTCTTTTTGCATTCTCCTGTGAACACAATTGAAACCGTTTTGCTTTAGGAGGGTTTTAGAAATAGTTTACTATGATCCTACCCCCTTTACCTTTAGTGCCCATAGAGCACAACTCATGCCCAACATTTCCAACCCAAGTCGAGCCCACAATTGACTCCATTTGCCCACTGGGCATGGGACTACCGGCTGTCCTACAAATCGGTTACAATTTCATTCTCCCCCCGCAAACCGAACAGAGTATTTCAAACCAAACGCAAGGGAAGTTGCCTGCGTCCCGCTATTCTGTCGGAAGCGGATCGAAGCTGCCCACGGCATGTCAGCGATGTTGAGAGACGTTCTCGCGAGCAGCAAGGGACGCAAGGGGCGATGGGGAGGGGCTAAAACACAAACCATCCGACAGCATCATCCCATCATGCCGGTGTTCGACACGCCGAAACTCCAACGCCCTGACACTGACAGGTATCGGTGCATGGGGCAAAACACATTTTCCACCCGATTTAACGGCCGCGGTGCGTCCGCAGCAGTCCTACCCCCCCGGGCCCCAATAACCGCAGTCGAGCGCGGGCACGCGAATCGATCCCAATAACTGAATAGCGACAAAACGCACAGCCGGCAGCTCGGGCAATGGTTTCCTGGCGAATATTAGCCCTAGCTCTTTCGCTCTCTCTCTCTCTCTCTCTCTCTCTCTCTCTCTCTCTCTCTCTCTCTCTCTCTCTCTCTCTCTCGGCACGGCACGGCAACGAAATTGGCAAAGTGTCCGTATTTTCCGAAACTATTTAACCGATTCGAGCTGGAGAGGGAGCCTGGGGGGGGGGGGGGGGAGACCGGGTGATCCCTTTCGCATCTCGCAATCGCGTAAGCCACGGCTGTTTGTTTGATAAACATGATTAACGATGATGTGCGTGGTTAAGAACAAAGTGCTACGGTTACGGGCCGCCCATTAATGAGCAGCGAGCAAATACCGCCCGTGCCCCCCCCCCCCCCCCCCCCCCCCACAGCCCTGGCAGGTACGGTAATCGATATCGGAAAATTGCACCACCGGGCGCTCGCGGGAAGCGGTGTGCCGTGTAAAAGCTGTTTTTCGGTTTTGGCATTACGAGGCTAATAATAATTACCGCGCAAATGGTTGGCCCCTCAGCTGGGTGAGCAGCGTATCTGGAGGCTGATAAAATAAATTAGACTTCATCCGATTCATGCTAAACCCACACACACACACACACCCCAATTCAACTGTTTAGCTAATCGTACCGAGACTAATAGGTCTGCCCGAACCGTTTGCCCCCACTGCTTTAGTTCATAAAAATTAAAGCAAACAACAAAAAACGTTCCTGGTACTCGGGCGAATTGGAAACTGGTCAGTCCAGCGTCTGACAGCTCATCCACGAGCGCGTACCAATGCCGATGCCTGGACGTTCGTTGCTCGCCCATCAAAAAGTAATATCCCAAAGTTTGTTGTGTGTGTGAGTGTGTTTTTTTTTATCGTTTGCTTTTGTTTCGCCTCCTTCCCCATTCGGAAGATTACTCCTGACAGGCTGCGGCGGAAGAGGGAGCGAACTGATAGGATCTGACGCGATGCCCGGGGCACTTGAAGCTTGCTCGAGGGATTTGCTGGAACCGATTCGCCCGCCGGACGGTACGGCTACGGCTACGTTAGGGCAGCTCTCGCGCGAAGCAGCAGGGGGGAGATTAGTAGCGGGTCGAAAATAAAGTCCTGGAAATAGTTACTTCATTTCGCCGACATAATCACCAACTTTGCGGAACGGTGGACGGTGGGTCCACTGGCCGATGGCTTCCCGATTGCTGACGGCAATTACTCACGCTGGCAGTTGGCGGGAAGTGCGCGCATTAGGGCTATCAAATGTTCCACTGCTTGGTGGTACAATTCTAGCTGCTCTAAATCTCTCTTCCCGGGGGTGTATACACAGTTGGCGTGTACAGCTGGAACTGCTGGAATCGAAGGTTATGGATGTCCCAACGGCAATAGTTTACAGTTTTTAATGCTACACACTGTCGAAAGTTGCTGCAAAAACTATGCATTCATCTGTTTATGGAGCTCCTGTGAGAGCTGTTGCAAATTTGATACAAGAACGTGAACTTCCTTTAGCTCCAACTCCAATTTTCTGCGAAATTCTTGTCTTCTACCAGTGTTTGACAATCATACACTTGTCTGCCTCTGATTGATTGGTTTCATCCATCGTTTGCTAGAAATTCCTAACGGAGCTGATCAATTCACCGTCTGAAACAATGTCAGGTCTGTTGTTAGGCCCAAACACCTCAATGCCCAGACAAACATCCAATTTATTTGAACACACTATTCTCAACCTCTTTCTGGAAGAATATGTGGTCCTGTGAATGTAATTCTATTCTTAAAATCGATTCAAGAGTTATCATGTTCTACCCCACAGATACGTATCCATTGCTCAATTTCAGGGGAAAAGCTTACGAATTGTTACATGTACATCCAATTCCAAGGACCAACAAGCGCGACTTTTGATAAAAGATGGTTTCCAGGTGTTTGAGTTCAATGACTGACGTTTCCAATGTGTTATTAGGATTTTTTTCTCTCAACGTGATGCTTTACAGTACGTTGGAATGCTCAAACACCTGCAAGATGACATCCAGAATTGCTGATGACTCGGTGCTCCTTGTGCATCTCCAAGCATTCTGAGGTATATACATTACAAATTGAAGACTTCATTCAATTCTAGGACATTAGATCAGCACCGACGATTCTTCTCAAAATCCCATTAGGATTTACTAAAATCTAGCTCCAATCACAACACCCCATAATACCTACCTTTGCGTTACCTCGCTAACGCGACGCAAAAACGCTGCTAAAGCGATAATCCTAGATGAAAGCCCTGCCCTCACTTCCGCTTTTCCAGTGTTGCACTGCTCCCGCAGCCACAACAAAGGCTTCCAACCGCGTACCGGTACCGCACACCCATGTCACGGGGTGTTAATTATCTACGAAACAACACCTTTATTAACTTCAGCGCTCCATTGAAGCGACGTCAAGCCGGGGGGGGATGCTGCATGACTGCCGCATCCATGCGGTGAAAAGGTTGTAGCGCGGCGGTGCCATTCTTCTGCGGTTTGGTAATTTGTACGACTAATTTTCGTGCCACGGTTACGGTGTGCCTGCTCCCCCGATAGGCCACCGAACTGCAAGTGTGCACTGATGGACGGAACCGGGTCAAAAAACAGCGTGACATGCAACCGTGTGCCTCCCGCCGGTTCGTTATTAATCCGGCTGCAGCTTCTTCGGTGACGGATGGAGGTGCGCAACAAACACAGCAAAGAGAAGTATGAGAGAGAGAGAGAGAGAGAGAGAGAGAGAGAAAAACACACAATCCCAATCCCCGTTTGGGAAAACACAGCGGCACCGCGTGTACACCGTAAACAATGTGTGTACAACAAATAAACAAACCGATCGGCACGCACGGGGCATCCCTCTCGGCCCGCTTTACCCCTTTTGGAAAAGCAGGGAAAAAGGGGGCGAGGTGTTATTTATGCGCGAGCGTCGCACCTTTTTAAAGAACCCAGCAGCGACACGCTTTGGTCCGAACGTCAACCCGAAGATAAACACCGAGTCTTTGGGGTGTAAGACGCTAACGGCTCGCCCATTAATAGCGCGCGCACGCACGCCGGCTCAAGCATCGCCCAGTGTGCGGTGCGTTTAAGGAGCGTTTTAAGGCCGTTTTCCCCCTCGCAGCATTTTCCATAAGAGTGTCTGCCTGCCATCGCGCGCTTTGATTTAGCTGTTCAATAATGCTCCATAAATTCAGCATCCGCGCTCCGCGCCGATGGGGACGTGCTAGGTGAGCAACACCAGCAACCATCACGGCAGGCATCACGCGGAAACGATTTCCGGCATCCGGCCACGGTTGCGAGCGATTAACCTACACTCCCCACTGGGGAACGATTTCCACTTCCACGGCACAGTGTTTACCCGCGGGAATGGGAGAAAATTATGAAAATGGTTTCGTGAAAACCCACTGTGCTGATCATTGTGCAATGCACGCGTGTCGACGCCATCGTCGATGCCACACTTGTAATGCGAGCGGCAAGGATCGCGCCGGTACTGCGCGGTAATTACAGTAAGCAATGGCGGAAAACAATTACTTTTGTATCGTTGTTTTCTTTCCTGTTTACATTGCTCGGGATGCGCTACAGCGCAGGGTTGGATTAGCCCGTTTTTCAGGCAGCTCCGAAGACGATGTAGCCCACAGAGCGCACGTTTTTATTGTTATATTTTTGCTAGTTAGTACTTCGTTGAACACAGTTTGATTTGTGAGAATATGTCAAATCTTTGCAACAACAAAAAAAACAACAACTTCTTTGCTTACTAAACGAGAAACAATAATGCTTTTGAAGCCTCTTTAACTCCTATCCTGTTGAGACATGATGATGATAAGTCCCACCTCTTAACCCAATACAGGGTTGCGATTGGTGTAAAGAAATAAAATTCGGACTTTGGATAGTACCCAGAGGAACACACCGAATCATACACCTCTCTAAGACGACCAACATTGTTTCCTCAAGGAAAAAAAACGGGTCCGACTCCATGGAATACAATGGGAACCATCCAATGGATCAGGTGCACCACTTATCAGGACACAACTGGGAAATGCATATGATCAGTTCCACTGATAGCAACGGGTTGTATCAGAGCACTACCTGCCGAAGCAGGAATACCTTATGTATCTAGAATTAGATCTTACATTCATCAATGTGTGAATCAATGTTGTGACGTCCCAGATCGTGTGCAGACTGTCAATTCCCCCAAGAAGAATCCAAATGTCCATTGCTACACATGCGTCTTCGAGATCTAAATGACGTCTTTTTTATATATTTTAATCAATCTTATATTAATTTGAATATTTCTTCTTATCATCATCATCAAGATCGTGATGACCAATCCAGTTATACGTTACACAGTGTCATAAGAACATCTACACACGTTTCACGAGTACACAGTTTGCTTAATATAGTTGATACATTTATGTTTGAAATCCGATATTCTTCATTTCTACGAGTAATCTGTTGTACCATTGAATACCCTTTGAAGAACAAAGAGTTTTGTCCGTTCTACCAGATAGCCTAGCGACAGGTCTTTTAATATTAAAAAAACGAATATCTCTACTGACATCCCCTAAAGAATATCTAGCATAAAAGCGGACGGCGTACGTCAACCACATTATCCTCATAAATCGGTTTTGGAACCTCTAAACCCTTTTGATTTGATTTCCCTTGTTGCCAAGAATATAAAGTGTGGGGAAATCAGTGATTTATAGGGCTAAACTATCCCAAAAAGTCGAGATATGACACAGAATGTATCTTTGTTTTGTTTTGAACACTTTAAACAAATTCAGTCTTTTTTGTCTATGATGATCAGGAAGCGTTTCAATGTATCATATTAGTTTTCCAAGGTTTGCAACAACTGGACACTTTTAAAAGTATATTGGGACAGTTTAGGTCACAATGTGTTTTTTTTATAATAACTGATCATCATCGTTTATATCATATCATTTATCATATTATTTATTAAAAAAGATAACAATGTTAAATTCTGGCTTTTAACTGGTTTTTGGTATCTTCACCGATCGTTGAAATGTTTAACGTGTTCCCACAACGATCAAACCTGCTCGATTGTTCACCCCTCGAGCACGAAGCATTCGCATAGCCGACCTGAGAAGCCGACAGACCCTGTATAACGCAAACCCACAGGTTTGGAGTTCAACTCTCTCATCCGAACCGAAATAAAAACCCCAACAAAATATCAAAATAAGTACAAAAGTGAAGGAGAAATAAAGAAGAACAAAGTCTCAGGCTCTCGTTATCAGCATCGACGATATAAAAAAAATGTATCCAATTAATATCCCTCCACAGCAGTATGCTCTTTCGACTACAAGAAAAACGAAGTCAATGTACGATAAGCGCGTTTGAATTAAGATCAATAATCTACGAAAGATGCCGTAGGGACGAGGAACAAACAAACGGGGACGAGCATTATTAAAACACCCCGCGGGGTCTCCCCAGTCAACGCGCTAAACCGGTAAAGCATTCCAGCACGTCGTTGCGCTCTCCCCTCTCCTATCAGAAGATCGCCTTGTTTACACTACACAGTGGGGCTAATTTATTTCTTTTTATTACGAATTACAGCCCCACCCCAAAAACTAAAATAAAAAAAACACATACACACACACCCCAACATCCCCCCAAAGACGCCCAGGGTGCTGGCTTCTTATCGGTGCTCAATAAAGTGGCCCTCGCCGACGGAATAAATTTCAATTCCACAGCGCAAACACGCGCGCCGCTGAAATGTTTATGGTGCGCTAGTAGAGAGAGAGAGAAAACGGGGAAGAAAAAAGCTATGAAGCAGCCTGCCGACACTAAACGGCTGTTTTTGCTGTGTTGGACAAGACGAAAAATTAAACACTTCACCACACACACGCGATTGCTCATCGTCGTAGCGCTTCGCCAAAGCGCTCCCGGAAGGTTGCAAAACCGCCACCGTCGCTATCGCCGGCTCGCACTGTGTACCGCCCTCGAAATCACGGCCTCATTAAATTATGTGCGACCACACTGCAGCGGCTCGCCGTTTGGATTTTTTTTTGTTGTTGTTGTCGCGGGCACGTGCCTTCCCCTCCTCGCTCATTTGGTGGGCTCATTATGCGCGAAACCGAGAATGGTACTTATGTTGCATTATGATACCAAGCTCCAATGCGGCCCACGTTTGTGTGTGTGTGTTTGGAGCAGGAAACGCTGTTTAGTCGCTTTGTTTAATTCATTATTTATCCCGGGAGGTTTGTACGAAGTTGGGAGAACTAAGCGGCCGGTACATACGCATACACACAAGTGCTGAATAATATCACGTACCACACTCCCGCACGGTCGTGTGTTGCAGGCGGTTGGAGAAGAAGATGAGAGAAAAAACCCACCCACACATACAAGGGATCCAGAAGAAGAAATGGGCGCATAATAGTCATGCATAATAAAAACTTCATTAAACGCGGCGTGCACGCACACCGAACGCACCCGTTTTGCTGCATTTTAGCTTCATTTTTTGTTAATAACCTTTCCCTCTCTCTCTCAATCTCTCTCTCTCTATCTCGGATAAGGGTAGCCTTTGGTCCAGTTGGAAGCCCGGTGCAGACACAATGTTTCATTGTGCGGCCAGCAATGATCGGCAGGAAAGTGTCTTTCTGCAGACCCCGAATCCCGGAAGAAGTACCGTACGGGACCGCTACCGTTTATGTACCTGGGAATGTGTTTCTGTACCGGCGATTCTGCCAGCGACAGTTAATTACTGCTGAGAAGGGATGCACTAACGGCCAACGGTGTAAATGAAAACATCACATATTCATTTGTAATTGGATGCAGTTTTAAGGTATTCGAGCATTTTGGGACACTCTAGCACTAAGATTTATTTAAGAAGACTCCCTTTCTGTCATTTCAGTGGCACTCGTGATGCAGAAAAGTATTGAACTGGCTTAATATGGCACTCAATGGAGATCTTTAATGCTCAATACACATCAACATAGCTCCGTACGTTCGTTTTAGCTCTTCACACTAACATGTAAGTCCACACGCTCACTCTGGAGGCACACTCAAATGTAGCTCTAATACTTCTATAACCCTCTACATGCTCTATGTGGCTCCAAACACTCAAATGGTGAAATGTAGATACACATCAGATAAAATCTACATGCTCAATATAGATCCATACACACTAATGTGGCTCCATACATGGTCAAATTGTAGCTCAATATACCTCTACATACTAAATGGATCTCCACACAGTCAAACGTAGCTCCACAATCTTAATATATCTGCAATGTACTCAAATGTAGCTTAGTACGTAAAATGTAGGTGATAATTAGTTAAGCTTCTCATGCTCCACATGGCGCGAGACCCTCAAATGTAAGTCTACAAACTGAATTTAGCTCCGTAGATAAAATGTAAGTAGATCTCATATGCGAAATATAGCTCCAGGTCCTCAAATATAGCTCCACAAACATAATGCATCTCCGTAGGTAAAATGTAAGCATATCTCAGTTTAGTTCTACATGCGAAATAAGACTCCAAACCCTCAAATGTAGCTCCACAAAGTTGATGCAGCTCCGTAGATCATAAGCAGGAACATCTAAGGCTAAAATTCTCATACTCCTTATAGCTTCACACCCTCAAATGTAGCTTCACAAACTTAATGTAGCATCACAGGTAAGATGTATGTACTTATGGGTTAAGCTCTACATGCGAAATATGACTTCAGACCCTCAAATGTAGCTCCGCAAACTAAATTTAGCTGCGTAGGTAAAATACAAGTACTTCTCAGCTATGTTCTACGTGCGAAATATGACTGAAATGAATGAAATATAAAAGAAAAAAGGTGCAATTATAGCTCTGGTAGAACAATGTAGCTATGTATGAGTTATACACGCTCACTCCGCCTCCAAATAGAACGCTCAAACTAGTTCAGTGCTCTTACTGTATCCTTAGTATCCTAATGTAATAATGTAAATTTATTTATCCATCTGCAAATAATCTCATCGTGTGTGAAATTCGTTAGAAAACATTATGGATCATTAAAAAAAGTTCAAGAAAAGACCTCTCTGTGGCAGAGGCACGTCAATGCAAGGCCCAAGATTTCCTAACCTTCTGAAAACTTTCAAGAACATCAAGTATTCTCCACAACATATCTATAAACTCTGTCAAAAAAATTTGTGTGCGTGGTGTGCGACCCGCAATAGCTAAACAGAAAATCAATTACCCTTCCAAAATTGGACGAGGGCATTAAAAATTCAGCTTTGTCAATGCTGCATGGAAAACAGCCGACCCCCCCAGAGGGGAGCATATTATTTAAATGAAGTAATTATTTACGCCAACATGCTGCAGTGGCGGCTGGCCGAAAGCATATTCGGCATGCGGCTAATTACAATAAATTAGGTAATTCGTTTCGGGCAAACGGTCGTGTGCGTGCGCGCCTAATAATGTATTACTCCCCCCTGTATGATCCATCCTGTTTGGGATAGGAAGCAGGCCTGCCGGTCCGATTTTCAAGTTCCCACTTTTAATTTATTTTCCAACTCTTTACTCTATTGCTCTTCACTTTTGCTAATGATTGTTTTCTTTCACTCCAGCGCGCGAGGGGCTGGAATGCGCTGCCCGTTGGACGGGCAGACAGCATTCCAATTGCGTCACGACGTGCGCGTGCGGTCGCATCCGGTGTGCAGCAGCGCCTGATCTCCTCCCCCACACGGGAGGCAGCTGGGCAGGGGTTATGCCCGAAACTCCCGGAAGCCGTGGCCTACATTCTTCCATAGCAAAAACTCCCTCGGGGGGGGGGGGAGCGGAGCTGGCAAAAAAAAACGGGAACGAAGGAGGATTATATTCTTCCGCACCCGCATATCGCGTAAGTGGAAAACGTCTTAATCAAGCACGCTTCCGAGCGAGACAGACAGGCGGACACCGGGGCGCAGCAACGCGCGGGTTGGAGCGAACGGTTGAGAAGGGTGGTGGGAGGGGGGAGGGGGGTGTAGAATGTTCGCAGCACAATCAGATAAATCAGCCCACCCTGCCAGCGCTCGTGGCGTACTCGCGGTACCGTGGAATGAAGATGCGCCGCATCCGTATGCACCACCATACGCTGCACACCAGCAGACACACACACACCCACACACACACTCGGTGCATTTATTGTCGTGTCGTGCAAGATTGTACGCGCGAGATAATGGAAAAATGGAAGCATAGAGCGCGCAGGATGCGAGTGGTTGAGGGTTCATATTAAAAAAAATAAAACCCTCTCAGACCTCTCAGAAGACAACGACAACGGACCTGGTGACGTGTGGAATGCGTGAGTCGCATAATCGGCTTATTCATTGCAATTTTGCTACCGACCCGGCTCCCTCCAGGGTCTCTTCTCCCACACAACAACAAAACACCATTCCGTCTGCCAACTTCTGGTGGATGTCAAACTCGCATCAAGTCCATTTTTGTCAACCCCAACTATTACAATCGCTCATCCTCAGGCAGCAGGCGAGTTCGAAGGGAGTTCGTGTACATTATTGCCCATTTCGCCACAATCGAGCACGCGATGAATATCTGTGAAGCTAACTCCACAGTACGCAGCCCAAACGCGCCTGAGACACTGCGTGCCGTGGAGCACGCGACCGAGCTGGAGGAGTTGATGGATTATAAATAAAGCGATCCAACTGCTCCAGGGAACCAATGATTCCCAGCTGCTGCTTAATGGTAAACGACTTCATCGTCCAACAAGAAGTCGAAAAAAACTGTATACACACTGCACACACACACAGTTAGGTTACTTTGATTTAGTGCCGTTACGCATCCCCATCTCCGAGCAGACTCCCGGAAACACAAACAACTTGGTGAGAGGCACGGCACGGCGGCTAATTTATATACACCACTGCACTTCAGTCAAAGTGCAGTCCGGATGTAGTCTGCTGCTGGAAGATCGGGTTGGACGTACGTGCTGTTCTTCACTGTTCCAGACGAACTCTCCGGTGTGAAGAAAAGGCGGCAGGCCGCTAGAGCTAGATCAGCAAGACAAGGTTCCTGGGATCTCCAAAAAATTATTGACTCTGCAGCTTCGACTTCGAACGCGTAGCGCTAATGTTCCGATAACGAATGCGATCCGAACCTGGAGACGCTAACGACCCAAGCGACGTACACTCGCGATGATATGCCGCAACATCCGCAAGCGTTCGATTGTTTTTTTTTTTTGTTCTTGCTCCCTCTCTCCGAGGTCTCGATTGCTACGAAATAAATGGGATGCTCCAAACTGTGGGCAACGCACTGATAGACCTCATCAGCACCTCGTTTACGTCGTGCGCTGGAAGTCGTGCGCATCTCTCACAGCCCCCTTGTGTGCTCTGCCGCAGTAGCGGGAGTGTGTAAATGAGTCGATCGATTTTTGACAGTTGCTCGTTCGAAACTGCTCAAGAGCACTTGTGAGGAAGTGAGCGCGCGGCGCCTGGGGTTTACATGATTACGCGTCCAGCAACATAGCACCCGGTAGCGTAGCACTGGGTGTGTATATATTTGTTGGTTTTCGGTTGTCGGTACAGCCCTTTTCTGCACTACTTCAGCTTCTGTTCCACTCGTACCACGTCGTACCCCACACACACAGAGCAGAGGCCTACGGGATGTGTTTTTCGGTTCTCTTTCCCCGCGACCCTTCCCCCACCAGATCAGTGTGCATTCAAGTGCTCCGGCAGTTCCGGCCACTTGAACCGTAAACTCGTCGAAAAACCCATTCCGTGTACGCGCAGTTGACGAGAAGACGACCGTCTGCGGCACACGAACTACCGCCTGTTCTCCAGGGGCCCTCCTGCCGGGGATGCTCTACGCGGGGAACTCCCGTTTCGGATATTCATCGCAGACCCACCGGCTCCCGTTCAACTCTCAAGAGCCCCTGAACCTCGGAACACGGGCCCAATAACCTGCAGCCGAGCTCGCTCTTTTGGAGCTCGCTCGAGCGTAACCGGGCACCGAAAGGCCCCGCCACTTCGGCAGAAGTACCTTCCGGTGGGCGTTTGCGAATGACCCACACACACACACACACACATACAGGCATAGAGGAGGAAGCCAGCTGAAATTAACTACCAGCCTGGGACCACGCGGTACCGGCGTATACCGAGCATCCTCCCGGTACGGGCATACCACGGTGAACTATTATACACAAGGCGGGCACAAACACACACACACACTCAAACACACAATCCAATCGAGCGATTCGCGAACAAATTTTGCTACTTCTTTTCCCATTTTTTTTTTGGGGGTTGCAACTCCACAAACAACCGCCATGTGTACTTCAAAAAGACCGGAACCGGTCATGTGTGTGTGTGTGGATCGCTGCCGGAAGAACCACTGCGTTCATACAAACATACACATACACACACACACACATACATACAGACAGAGGACCAGAGAGTGGTTGCAAAGGGTCTGCAAAGAATTGGCGAAACCCCTGTGCGGTATCAATCCAAAAACCCCGGACCGATGACGGACGACAATTGACGTTACGCCGACTGAAACTCCCAGGGTATCTTCAGTTTTTTTTTGTTTCTCTCTCTCTCTCTCTCTCTCTCTCTCTCTCTCTCTCTCCTTTCTATCTCCCTTTCATCCTCTTCAATTGATGCTCTGGTCCACTGGACGGACGAACGGGGACGCGAAACAGCTCGGGCGAAACCCAAAGGAAGACAAATCGACACAGCGTCCGTTCAATGGGCACTAAATTAACTCCAACGTGTGTGTAAGAGGATGTGCGCCTTAGTGAAGGCAGCAGAAGTACGAGGATGAGACTCCCCAAAACCCGTGTATCGTATGTCATATCAATTTGTCCTCCCAGTGTTTGTTTCCTGTGGCGGGGCGAAAGGTTTCCCTTTTTTTGCTTCCACTTTCGCTTCCCTCTTCCAAAACCGACTCCGACACGAAGATCCTGATCGATGTGTTCCGCCGGCTTCCGCAGCCTTGCAAGCGGGCAGCCCTGGTAGCCGATAAAGGCACATGGGCGCCATCACACACACACACACGAGAGGGCGATTAATTTTTATTTATCCCCTGATTGGTGTAATATATTTTTATCGCGTGCCTTCGAGTGAGTGTGTGTTTATGTGTGTGTGTGTGTCTGTGTGGTTGGAAGAGATTTGCGAAGAGGTCCTACTGCTCGTACGCTCTCTTCATCTCCACTCTCGGTCACGGAGAGCACTTCAGATCCCGTCGGCGTACACAGATCCGGCCCCTCGCTACATGCCACGTAACGCACGCACGCAATCATTGCCACGAGGGATAACCTTTTTCGCAGGTCCCTCGACCTCCCTCTCTCTCTCTCTCTCTCTCTCTCTCTCTCTCTCGCTCTTAACCGTTCCCGTAACCGCAATACGCGGCGTAAGTGCTAATACCACTATCGATTGCCTCTGTACCAGGATATTGAGGCTCGAGTCGAGTCCTCGCAACGAGTTGGGGATTCAGCGCGTTCCGTTCAAGCTCTTCTCTCTCTCTCTTACACACTCGCACACGCACACATTCTCTTTTGCTCTCCTTCAGTGCACGGACTACAATTCAAATGATTGGATTTGGAGTGGTGGATGTGTTCTTTTATCTGCTTTCGAAGCCTTCGAACACGGCCGATGCGATGCGGGACGGCAGCGGCCGTTGCTCCCTTGCCTTTCGACTCAATTCAATAAAATGTACACGGCCCAATTGTGAACCTGGTCGTCCGGGTCTTGTCTACACGTTACATCACACATAGAACACAGACACACAGACACAAACACACACACATACATAGACATACTTTCGCAATTGTGGAGCTGCACAGTCCAGAGAGATCCGGCTGGACGACCGGGCCCGGGTGACCAACTTCTGGTTGGTGTTTTTATTTTCAGAAATCGGAGGAGCATTTCTGAGAGTGTGGCTTTGGGGGGGGGGGGGAAGGAATAGATTCAGCTGCGTTTTATAGGGGTGCCGAAGACCGCCTGCCGGTGCTTGGAGACTGTTGGGTGAATGGTCGAGAGATCGTCATTAGAGTTGGGCGAATGTTTTCAAAAACTGGAGCACAGACTTTGGACTGACTTCCGAACTGTTTAAGGTACCAGATTCGCACCGTGGAATGAAAATTAGTATCATTGAACTATATTCGAAGTGTATTTTATAACGGGTAACTTCTATGAACCGATTCTACTAGCTCGATGCAAGGTCTAGGGCCTAAGAAAGAATCTTTCCCAGAGTTTCCAGGTTTTTGGACAGTTTGGAAATGGTTCGGACGAGTCTAATAATTCTAAACAAACAGTTCCAGACGATTCCATAACATTCTAGCCGATCGCAAACGATTCCGGACATAAATTTAGTCAGATCGGGACTGGAACGTTACGTTACATGCGGCCCCCCTTCAATAGAACCCCATCACTAGTCGTCACTCATCCGTTCGAAACGTCGTGCTCTCTAGTGTGTGGATATTATGTGTTGTTTTTTTTATTTTCTTTTTTTTCTCGTGTATATGCAATTAATCCCAGCAAGCAGAAACGACCCATCAAACGGACGTAAAGTTGGCTTGCGTCAGTGAGATGAACACGGACTCCGAAAGTCAGCCCGTCCGTCCGCCCGCAACCAGAACCAATACACGACGGACGAGCGGCAGCGATGGACGGTTTTGATTCCACTTTATTGCTAGTTAACTTTTTTTTTTTTCATTTTATGTCCGACTCTGCTTTTTCACATGCACAACCACGGCGCACGAGGAGGCACTTCGCAATCGAGACGAGATTTTCATGAGTCTACGCCGTTCCAGGGCCACAAAATCGCACTCGAAAGTGCGATAAAACCTACCGGGGAGGGCCGCATCAGTTCGCTGGAAGAAGGTGATGATCGGTGAGTACCCCGGCACGGTGCGATACTTGACTTGACAGCTCGTAAGGCTGTCCTACCTACCTACCACCCCAGAAAGAATGCTCCCAAAACGTGTGCCCCGTGTTTGCATGGTCTGGGGGCAGTTTTGGGTCGCATGCTGGTGAAATGCTTTAGCGGACGAGAGTGTCTTCGCCCACGACCGAACACCACCGGGTTTCGTCAGTGGCGGGTTGGTAATCGCAATATTGACATTCCCGTGGACCTCGCATCGGGCGCTTAATTCATCTCGACCGTCCGTGACCTCCGTGGCCGGGATGGTGGGGGAGACGGTGCAGGATGCGATGGGTTTATATCTTATCCGCAACGGCAATTGCGTACATTTGTCCTCCCTGTCCTCCCCGATGGATCGAGCTTCGGGGTTGAACCGTTTCGACATGTTTACATGATGTCCTCGACATCTTGCACCCTCGGCGACCGTCGGCGGCGAAGAATACTTAATGAAACGTGCGCTACCCCGCTTTGGCGTGTTCCGTCGCTCCTCGGGACCTCGGCCCCATTCTTCGAACGCACTGTCGAACGCGCTAGGCATCACTCAGCCAACGTTCCGATATCTGATTACGCTCCGGTTCGCACGATAGAGCAGGAAGCGCGCGGTAGATGTGTCGGACGGTTGGCTTCTTCTGGAGACAAACTGTCACCAGCCAAACTCTACAGAGAAAAAGACACACACACACACACACACCGAGAGAAGCGTCAAAATGTCGAGATGTCCACGCTCGCCAATGTCGTGAACTCTCCGGACAGACATTGACTTCGACAGACAGCTGCCCGGCACTCCGCCCGCCCGTCACCCACGTCTGCGCATACACCATTATCTTCCACGTCATTTGCGGCGGTCAGCCGTGCGTGCCAAGGCGGGCGAGCTCCCAGCCACCCCTCGCTCGCTCGCTCGCTCGCTCGCTTTGTTTTATTTTCGCTCGGTGCCGTTTGCTCGCCCACTCCCCGGGGCGGATAATTAGCGTAAGTGCGCCGAGCGCTCCATCTCCCTTCATTATCATTCATTTGCCCCCTATTCCTCAGGGAAGGGTGGAGACCGTGGCAGTGGCACCGTTGCGGACCTTTCGCCTTCCGCCGTCGGCCGTCGGAATTTGTTTTCCGTGTCCGAAAAATGTCGCTGCAGTCGGGCAGGCAGGAAGCAGGACCACGCAAACGGGGGCTTATATCCCATCGTTCATCCCTTTCGCAAAGTGATGGATCTTTGTCGTCCGGGTTGCGGCGATGGGCACTCGCATTGCGTCCGGTCGATCAATTACAAACTCGAGCTGCTTTGTGCTCGCTGTCTCGTCTCGCACACGGACGGCACGGTGAGTCCGCACATCGTGCGGAGTCAAAATGTTCTTCGGCAATTGATTTCAAAAAACTGTCGGAAGATAGGTTTTGGGTTGCCGCGCTTCCGTAGGTACGTTCGGATGACTCGGGTGTGTGCAATAAATCTTTGGGCCGAGCCGCTGGTGAGGTCCAATGGTTTTTCCACCACCAACGAGTTGTCAAATTGAAGATTACAGCTGATGTATTTCGTGAACTTTATGCGTCGAGGACGCTGGTAGGTATTTGAAAAGTTTACTTGACAGGTCGTCCCTGTTACAAGTTCCTGATACTTCTGTACCTTGGAGGACGTACCTCGTTCATGCAATTTGCTTACGTCTATCCCAGAAAGCGGATCTCATGGATGGAACGAACGTTTTGCACCATTCAACATTTGATTAGGTCGAGTTTAGCCAATCAACTGCGGCACTAGTCAAGTCATTTACTAATATACAGCCCATCAATATATTCCAACTCTGAAGTGCTTCCAACACTTGAGTTCAAATTCTCCAAAAGGTATCTGCAGGACCGACATGCATCACTCAATAATCCATTTTACAACACAAATGAAATTAAAATGATTGAAACAGATGCATTCCATGTTCTCTATCAACCATCTTTCTTCATTTTTCCTCTTTTTTTGTTTTGTCATGTAGCTCAATGTAAACCATCTCGTCGTGTAGCTTCTGCTGCGATTGAAGACAACAACCCTCAATTTGCCAAATAGCTTTCGCTCGCCCTCGTACATCGGTACGATACAACAGTTTCACCCATTTGCCCATCCACCGAAGCGCAACGTACATTGGCCACGCATTACTTTCGCTCGTCAGTTTACGTTTACGCCTTTTATCGGCAGCAGCAAACACTGCACAACAACAACAAAAACGCATCCAATTGGGTGCACTACATCTTAATCAGCTTCGTGCAATCGGTAAGAACATTGCACCCCATGTTTCGGCTCGGCCCGGGACTCTTACGGCGGTGGAGTGTGCTGCCGAAACGATTCGTTTCCCTTGTCTTCAGCAATGTTGCACACTCCCGTTTAATTAAATGCAGAAACCGGGTGGTGTCGGCCGCCGAAAGCATTTTTGTTTTTTGTTTCTCCCCGAGGTGTTGAAAGACACACGCTCGACGCATTGGATATTAGATTGCCGCCAACGCGACTTCCAGCGCCGGGATGGAAATAGAACCAGAATAAAGTCGCGCTTGATTAGCTGCTGCCCAGAAGCTGTATGTACGCTCGCACCTCTTCAAAGGGCTCGAAATGCAAACATCCCAAACCCAACCGCTGTCGGGGGCGGAGCAGTGACCGATTCATTTACCCAAGGGCTACAGCCTAGTGTTTGCATTACTTGTGGCATCTTCAAAGCAATCATATCGATTTCCAGCCAACCAGTAGTGTCGCCAACCCGCCAGTCTTGGAGCACTTGGGAAAACCACAACATTGTTGTTTGGGCGAATGTTTAGCACCACCAACCGCTTACAGATGTGCCTCAAGTGTGACCGGACCGCAACACTCGAACCCTGCCCGAAAAGGAGCCAGTGAAGGTGTGAACATGCCACACATTAGCGTACACCCTCGTGTTTGGTCGGGCAGCAAATCGAACGTTTTAAGTTACTTTATCGCAGCAACAGTCAGCAGGAAACAGGCAATGGGGCAGTAAATTCTGTCCGCAAAATACTTGTTAAAACAAACCCACCTGCAAGTGGTAAATGTGTCAATACAGTACCCATTGCGCAGTTTGACGCACTTCATCCGCCTTGTACTTTCGACTGCCCGCGTGGCACATGTGCATCCCATTGCCTGCATCAGTGTTGCGCCCTTGTTCGCACCAAGAACAAAGTGGCATTTTAATGGCTCTCCAGTGTGCGTTCCAGAGTTAATCGGATTGTTGTGGGGTTCCCTTTTCTCGCCCGTGGAATTTACGGTGCGCCAGTGTCAACTCCCCCCCCAAACATGCCATTACTTGCATGCAGTCAACACCCGCATTGCTCCGTGCGCCATCGAAACCATCTGGAAACCGACCGATGACGGAAGATTATTTCCCAGGTCTCTGTGTCTGTGTGTGTGTGTGTGTGTGTGTGTGTGAAGCACCAGAAAGTCAAATTGTCATGTTGTTGGCAACGCCGAAAATCGATGACTGGTGGAAGGTAGTAAAAATTTAGATAGGACAACATTGTCTAGCCATTTCAAGATTGGGCGGGACGCTGGAAAAAAAAAGCCCACAGCATCTCCATCTCAAAAGCGGGGAGCGGCGAGCGCCATCATTATCCATAAACATAACGAAACAGCGAGGATCGGGAGGCAAATTGCTAAAAAATAGCACCCCTCGCCCGTTTAGTACGCAAATACGAGCCAGGCTATAAAAGCCAACACACCACCGCCATATGTGCTGTGCGGTTATGTAAACTCGGACTCGGAAAAAGCTCGGAAGCCATCAAAAAAACATAGCCCAATTTCAGGCGCGTGCAACCCAACACGCGAGCCTGGACCCACACCCCACCAGCAAAGGTCCACCACTTACGGTCGACAGTGGGCCGCGTCGTGCCCAAAAATCCACTTCCTCGCCGGGACGAGAAGATACGCGACGGAGCGCGTACACGCACGCATAAATTTTGGATAACGGGCAACCGCTGCCGCCACCCACTCCACCCACTCCCGGCACAGGCACGTAATCTGGTGTGCAATATAAAATTTAAAAAAAAAAAAAACAAAAAACGGAAACTCCGCGGCACGCCTGACTTATGGAGTTCGCGGCGCAGGGCCTATTAAAGTTCCCCCTCCCGGGGGCTGAGAGGGTGTGGAAGCGATGCGGTTAGAATCGATTGAGCAAATGCAGGGAAGGGGAGGGTGTAGTCTGCTATTTGAGGATAAATGTCCATCTATCCATTCGGGTCACGGAATGTCAACGATCGCGCTGCCGTGGCGTGGTTGGGGCGCGAACAGGCTGATAAATGTATGAGCGATGGCATGCGTCACCTCTGTGCGGCAGTGTAGCAAGACCTGCACTCGCTGTCATCTCAAAATGGAGCACACTTTCAACTGGCTTTAAAAAAAAACATTTTCTGCAACATTTTTGTAAGAGTAAATGAGATTTCTCTTCACATCTGATTACAACCCTTGTTTTGCTCAATTTGCTCTAAACTGTAGCTCGCATCAGCGAGGAACTATATTTGTTCGTCACTAATGAACCACAGCAGACGTAAGCTGCAAACTAGCAGTTCATCGATCAAAGCCACTCTCCATAGCTTCAATCCAATTCGGAACGGGTGAATCCCCTAACATGATGAGAAATTGACAAGAGCATAATGGGTCCACTTTAAATGTAGGCTCATTTGCTATTCATTCAAGATTGTAAGAAAACGCATGACTATATCAATTTGTTACAACGAGCATGGGGTGGATACTCCAAGACCTAGGGACACGTTTACAGACACACGTTGTACATATTAAACACCGATTGCACTAAGACAGGAATAAGAGGAAAGACTATAAATTAAACAACAGCACTACAGCAGGCCCACATTTATTGAGGAATTGAAAGCCCCAAATCGATAAATAACAACTTTGAAACGTTATTGGATGATTTGATTACACAGATTGTATCATACATCAATATTGCTTATGATACAGAGATAGTCACTTATCCTTAAATGCAATTGAGAAATAGCTAGGGGAACACATGATTCCCGATAAAGTATAAAACAACTTGAATGTGTTGGTTTAACGTGTTTGGTGTTTAGCGGTCGTGTTCTCCAGAGCGAGGGCGCTCATGGTTAACATATTGGCAGCATTTTCCAGAAATGGGGCATAATTAGGCTTAATCTATCCTTGCAATGGATACGTTTCGCCGTCAAGTTGAATATTGCTAACTATATTGGGTCTAGTTTGCAACTAAACTATCCGGATGCTAATTCCGGTTTCGAGGTGTCCATAGAAATGTTTAAAGTACGAAATGTTCTCCTGATACCACAGTCGATTCTGTGGTTCTCGACATACCAGCGACCTCAGTAGACCTCGACCTCGCGGGAAACAAACTTGAAGGACCAACTTGCATATTGTTAAACAAACATTCTCATTTTGTAAGTGTATTTTTAAGTCATCTCCGAGAGTTAGTCTGGCTATTTGTCGGCTTGAATGATTTGCTCTACCAGACTTCTAAAACAACATGCATATTTCAAAGAGAACTCGACTCTACTCGAATCACGTCAAAGCTGCGTTTCAATTCTAGTATTGCATCAACCAAGTGGAAGTATTGGAGCACAATGCTGGAGCTAAAATCTGGTTTTTGGTCTAGACCTCAACAACTAAACTTTTGAAAAAAGGTGGCATATTCCTTGCGTGTGAATTTTGAACGGAGAATCATCGAAATATGTCAAAGATAAAATGATTGCATTGAACGTTTCAAGTAGTCTGCATCAGCAAAGCACATGTACTACTGAGTCAAACACAGTTACTTCAAGAATTTTGGGTAGCAAACAACCTTCAGAAGTAACATTGTTTTCTATATTATTAGCAGTCACAACAGCTTAATGCAATTGTTACCTATTAAGGACTTCTATGAAATGGGTAAGAGATATACTCTGAAGATGAAAATGCTATGAAGCATGACAGCACGACATTAAAGTGATCCTAAGAGAAGAAATCTTCGAACTTGAAGGCTACAAAAAACACTTTTACGAGCGATCATGTTCACATAACGTTCACATATATGTTCAAAGTTCCTCAGAATTGAGAATTATTGTCGTGTGCTCTGCCAAGACGATTTGGGTAACGTTATGGCCCGCACCTCGAAAAGGCTGCCCATTCCTGCACTGTTGATTGATGTTGACCCGATCAATGTATTTGAGTTAATGCATCACCATTGAAATATTGATGTAAACCCACGACAGAATTATTCATCTACTTTCCACAGCACCCAATCATAACATGAGACCATCGCTCAAAAATCAACGCAACAATTCAACCAAGTGATCGTAAACAAAAGTAGGAAATGCTAATTAAATGAAGAGCAAGGCAGGCCCCGGCACACGAAAAGATTGAAGAATAGTACGCAAAAACTAAAACTGATATCATTAAACATTAAACACGCACACAAGCAAATAAAAAACAAATAAAAAGGTGTGATAGGCAGTTGGAAAAGCAATCAAACAAAATTAACAGCCCGATAAACCGAAACTCTCCACCCCTTGCCCCTTTTGCGGCACACAGCAAACGGGACCACGCCACAACTAAATCAAACTCCCCGGACGGCCATTTCGATAGTGGTGATGGTGTTTTTTTCTTCTTTTCATTCTTTTTTTTGTCAGGTGAAATGGGCCCATTTCTGCCGATTGGGTCACCATCCACACCTTTTGACACCTACTTGTCGGCGTCGACCTGTGTACGTGCTGTAGCCCGGGCAACTTCCCCCCGGTGCTCGAGCAATCGCAAACCATCACCATCGCCATCATTACGCGTCCCTCTGGTGGCGGTATTCACCACTCCGCTGCTGTCCTCACCCGCCAGTGCTCCAGAATTTCGTTTCGTTTTTGTGACGGTTTTGCGAGTAAAACCGAATCTTTTCGCTGTAACTCCCTGCCCAAACTGCGCCTCCGGCAGTCAGTCCTTTATTGTTATTATTTTCCATTTTCCAGGCCGGCTTCCTTTTTGCTCGGGAGTTTGTCCTCTCTTCTTCTTCCTTTGTTTGTCCTCTACGCGGAGCAGCCTCACGCGTAGATGCGCACTTTCACAAATAATCGTTAATTTTTAATGCATCATCTCGTTGCCAAAACGAGCGGCATTACGCACGTCACCATCAGGCAGGCGCCGCGGTAGTCCCGGGCGGTGCGTTTCGGGTTCTTTAATTCCTCGCCTGCTTTGTGTGGTGCCAGCACAAAACGGCGGACCGGTGAAATGCGAACACTTTTACGAGCTTATCATTACGGTGTACACGGCTGATCGGGGCAAGATTTACCGAGCAGTACAGATTGTGTAGAAAGAAGCGGAAAGGCGAGCGTTAAAGTATGCAAGACCGTTGTATGCGCTGTATTACACATTACACAGACAGCGAGCAGCTCAATGTAATAATGGTTCCAGCTGCAGCTGCCCATATGTTACCATCCGTGACCATGTTCTGGCCCTTTAGTTTGTTGCTGATTTATTTGCTCCACCAGGGGTAAGACACACACACAAAACAGCTGGCAGCAATGCAGCGAAAGTAATAACTTTGCTCTCTGCTTTCACCGTAACACCGTTCGATAGCGATTGCAACATGTGTAAATTCGAGCAACCGAACATTGCTGGCAGAAGATGAGGAAAAAAAATCTACTCCCACATGCCCTTTTTCCACGTCAAACATGTCCTGCTGCATTAATGTCCATGTCCACCTTGGGGGAGGAGGCTACAAACACATGCCTTTCGAAGGATGCTCGTACGACTAGTGGAGCTGAGTGAAAGTGGCAACTAGTGGATGGACTCTCGCTTGTTGATGCGAGCGCATTGCCGCAACGCAACAATAACACAGCCCTCGGACTTCGTAGAGCATCGCGCGCTTAAAGAACGAAAAACAACGCAAATGAAAAGTTTGCAAATGCTACGCATCATTGCATCAACGAGATTGGAGCAATGGCGAAGAAACTAACCCTTCTTTTTCCACGTGCACCACGTACACGGTTGGCAAGGGGGGGCGGGCGTAAGGGTATTAATGCACCTACACACACACACACACACACATACACACATACACATATACACACACACACACACACACACACACACACACACATACACACACTGTACGTACGTACGTGACTGGGCCGCTTGGGCTGCAGTGGAGCAGTTGCCTTTGCCCGCGAATTTTTAGATGTAAAGACTGGGCCGGCACGGTACGATGGCTCTGGAAGAGGGGACGTCATGCACGAGCAAGACCGAAAGCGCAAAGAGCGGTTTACTTTTCGCAAAGAGCATTAGTGGTTCCTAAGGCAGCATCGAACACACATCGTACATCGTCGGGAGAGCGAGTTGACATAAGCTGTTCTAGTTTCTTTCTCCTTTTATTTTCGAGAACCATCGCTAGCCTCTGAACTTGCTGACAATGTGCTGACAGTGCTGAGAAATGGAGGCAAAACAGCCATCAAAAGCATCACGGATGGAATTGCGAACGGCTGCACAGTTGGAAGGGAGCAATTAATGCTCTTTTAGGGCCTGTTCTTTATACTTCAGACTTTCTAAGCCGATTGGTGGGCGAAATTCTAATCCCATCAGGTGAGACATATTGCAGAATTGTCGCGAACTGTGCTCCAATAGTTTTAAGCACGTTCAGCACTGAACATCTCGTACCGCTTCACCCAAAACCGCAGATGCTCTCTACGTAATCTTCAGGGTACAAACATGAATATCCAAGAGGAATCAATCTTACTACCTGCTGTTTTTTTTTAGTCCACTCTGAAACTTACGTTGTATTCCCGTGAGTTCCTACCTAAAACCAATCTCAAACCCAAAAATTGGAATCTACTACCAAAAAGGCCTTTTGTGGTTGCTCCAAACTGTCACCATTTAGTCGCTAATGCCGCATTAAACGACGGTCGAACTTATCGCGCCATCCAAAGTGGCCGTCAAAATATGTATATACACCAAGCTCGTAAAAGGCAAGATCGAGAGAGAGAGAGAGAGAGAGAGAGAGAGAGAGAAAGAGAGAGAGAGAGAGAGAGAGAGAGAGAGAGAGTCCCGAGTAGGGAGTAACGACGGCAATGGGCAGCATTTTGTACCAATAAAAACAAAAAAAAGATCTAACAATCCCTTCTCTTGGAATATCCACCGAACTCAACGCGGAAAGGCTGGGCAAATGCTCACCGACGGCTAATGGATGTAGGATTCGTTTTTTTTTTTTTTTTGTTCGGGATGAGGTTTGTTTGTGGAAAAAAAGCTGACTCCCTACGGCGAACGCAGTGAGGTAGCTTAACTCGATACGGATCGATTTGATCCCATTTTGCTCATCTGCGTGATCTGCGTGCTCATCTCGCAGCAAAGCACATTAGCGTCAGTACGCGGTAGGCCTGGGTCCGCGGCCGTCAGGCTAGAACATTGCAAAGCGATGCCGTTTTCCTACGTCCGGCTCGCAATAGAGCTGCAGCATCTCGATCTCAAACTCTGGGGTCGTACAGCTAAATAGCGCCAAGCAATGGGTGCTGCGGAATAGTTTTCCCAAGATGCCATGCCACTCACGGCTCAACCGCCATAAATCTTCCAGGTTTGAGTGTTTTCAGCGACTGGGGAGTGGGGGGGGGGGGGCAGGAATTTTATAGCATCATATGTGACATAACTGCAGGATCGTCAATGCTATTCCGCCCTTTTTGTAAAGAATTGGAAAGAATCATTGGGAAAGTTTGAATCCTCGAGATCGAGGGTTTACGACGCTCGATTGAAACTTAACGAAAACTGATAACTGGTTAGGCAACAGCTGATTGGCTGCGTAAACCCTGGGCAACAGTGTACTCCACTATCACGGGGGGAGCATGAGTTGGACATAAAATTGTTCCACCAAGTGGACGCTAAATCAGCTCAACATCGCAGCTCTTACTTCACCATCCGTAAACCGCCACCCTGCCAACCGTACATCAAACTATTAGCCAGACGAATAGTTTATCTCACTCAGTACCCAGCTTGGTTACTTGGTTTTAGACTCAGTTTGAAACTGAAATGCGTTTGGTGTAGCACAAGTTTTATTTTTCCTTCATAAAATCAACCAGTTCCTTCAAATCTTCTTTCAAGCGGTGCCGTCTTAGTTTGACAACTTTTCGGAAATGCAATTCCCACGAAAAAAAAAAAGAAAACCCCCTAGCATCGTGTTCGTAGAATGGTCCCACCCTTCCTGCACGAATAAACGACACCCAAGAGCACACACACACACACGCACACAACTCACGTACCGAAACGTTCGCCCTTCGGAACGGAGCAGACAAAGCTGGCCGACCGTTTCCTCCGGCATCCGTCTCCGGCAGAGCAGTGGGGAGCAGCAGCAGCAGCAACGACAACGCCAACCAAAAACGAAATAGACGTTTTATGTCGATCGCTCTCCCCGGGACGGCAACGGCACTGCGGCCCGGCCACGCAGGCGGGTGAACCCGCGGGGGCTGATTGACAAAAATAAATCCACTTGCACCGCAATTAGCCTCGCGCCACTGTGAACACGCTGACAAGTCTGTCAAGATCGATCTCGGGCTTACCCCTCCCTTCCTACCACTTTCCCGCATGCACTGGAGCAAATCACACACATACACACACATATGTCCCTTCATGCCTGCAGGAAGAGGCAGCCTGGCGATGGTGGGCCCCGGGAATGTGGCGCAAATGCATTCGCCGAAAACGGCACCGTGACCCCTTAATGATGTCGTCCGTCCCCTACACTCCCGCGTCCACCCCACCCAGGCAAACCCGGCCCCACAAACATGTCTCAAACAAAACGAAGGGGCACAACAAAAAAAAACAAAAACCGGGAGGACCAAAACGGCGCACAAAGAACCCGCCCTTGTGCATGTGGTGCGTCTTCTGCCAGTGGAACGTTGGGTTTGTGCGTGTGTGTGTGTGTGTGTTGTTTTGTCCCCGAACTTCTCCATCTCCGCTGTTTGCTCGTCATCTTCCGCTCGCTTCGCCTTCCACTGTGGTGGAATTTTCTTTCATCTGTCGCAAGCAAAACACACAGTGCGGGCGCGATTCTTCGTCGCGTGTTTCCTTTCTCGAGCGCGCAAAAATAAATAAAAAAAACCCGGGGAAAATCCTGCCTGACAGCTTAACCCATTGCCCCAGGCTTTTGTTATCCGTTGCCGCGCGCGTGTGTGTGTGTGTCGGAATATGCATGTTTTCCCGACATTGAATCAACAGCGCTGCAGTGCACGGGATTTCCGGTCGATGGTTTTGCAGCAGGTGACGGCAGTGGGCCGTTGTGCTCGGGTCGGAACCCGATCGAATGCGGGGGGAAATGGGAATGGACAGTGATCGAACCGGTGCCCCGCGGCGTATATTATTACTGCAAACATATTTTTGCGGAATCGTTGCAATCGTTGCTTTCTCCTCGCAGTTGAAGGTCGCACTGACTTGCAATATTTACGCCGTCGCTTGGGAATGGAGCTTCAGTTTCCCGAGCGGAAGGGGGTGTTCTAGTGAACCTGCTGAGTTCAATCATCCAATATCACCGTAGCAAACTGTGTTCGTAGCATCTTTTCTACAATTCTGTTACTGTCCTAGCTGGTTATTCGGGAATATCTCTTTTTTTTTCCTAAACTCAGTATGAGTCAGCACTCCCGGATGCCTGCAGAAGGAAGTACATACTGTACAAGCAGTAACTGTTTGCATGTTTTGCTATTGTCCAAGAGAGCTCAGTATTTTCTTCCCAATAAATGAAACATTCATACACTTTCTGAGAATTTAAA
Organism: Anopheles gambiae; assembly: GCF_943734735.2. Lineage (NCBI taxonomy): Eukaryota > Metazoa > Arthropoda > Insecta > Diptera > Culicidae > Anopheles > Anopheles gambiae. Next base: position 6,448,679 of record NC_064600.1, on the reverse strand, counting down.
GAGAGCAATGTTCTAAAAAAAAAAACTAAAATTGTAATTCAATTCTAAGATCCATACATAAAATATGTTAGAGTCTTTGTGAATTCAGAGCATTCTTGATATTCTGGAGCTAAGATATCACAATATCTTTTGTTGGAGCAGTGTTGGACATCAGGTACATCAGGCACATCGCAAGTACATCATTATGTTTCCTGCTGTTTGGAGCAGCAAACATCATTTCCTTATTCGATTAGTATGTCCAAACGAATCTCCTTACGTTTATGAGTTCTTGGAGTTGGAGTCTTAAGTCCTGATATCTTCGTGATTGGTGTCATTGCAAAACAAAAACAAAACCAAAATCCCCAATATTGGGAAGTTATCTCAAAATCTTTTCAAACATTGGGAGTTTGATTGGAGTTGTTGGAGGACTAACCTGCATATAGTTATAGACATATAGCATATAGACACCCTGTCCACCAATATCCACCACAGGGACAACTCTTTTTTGTTTTAGTTCCAATCCTTTTAAGAAAACTTCAGCGAGCAATCCTCCATTGCAAGTACATCATTATATTTCCTGCTGTTTGGAGCAACAATCATCATTTCCTTATTCAATTAGTATATCCAAATGAATCTCCTTACGTTTATGAGTTCGTGGAGGTGGAGTCTCAAGTCCTGATATCTTCATGATTGGTGTCATTGCAAAACAAAAACAAAACCAAAATCCCCAATATTGGGAAGTTATCTCAAAATCTTTTCAAACATTGGGATTGGATTTGATTGGAGTTGTTCGAGGACTAACCTGCATATAGTTGACACCCTGTCCACCAATATCCACCACAGGGACAACTCTTTTTTGTTTTAGTCCCAATCCTTTTAAGAAAACTTCAGCAATCCTTTGAATATCACTGTTTGTTTTAAGGGCGGCCGAAAATCTGTTTCGAGCTGTTAGATCCTGCCGGATTGGCTGTACTTTCAGCGCGTCCTCTTCAAATCTTTCAAACAACTTCCCCCATTTTGAAGTCCCTTAAAACTTCCACCGGCAGCACGGAAAACAAATCGTACCCATTAAAGACCTCCCTCCCCAAAAGAAGCCTCCCAGCCTGCGAGGGAAGCCCCGAGAAAAAAGGGAACTTCCGAATAATCCTTTACAATCATTTAGTACAGTTTACTCCCGCCCGTGTTTGGGCCCTCCCTCCACTCCGTGGGCAGCAGTGTGAGAGTACTTCGTCGCCTTTTTTTGCCTTCTTTGCTAGCTGCCCAGCTTTAAACGTCTTCCCTTTTGCTGCCATTTTTCGTGGCTACGTGTCGATTTTCCCAGCACCATTTCCCTTCGGCGCACTAATCCGGGACGCATCGGGGGATTATCGCACCCGGCGGCAGCGAAGGAAATGGGGGAAAACCCTCCGCACTCCGCATTTATTTATTTACTCTCAGCTACACAACCGGTACAGCGGGTTGGGGGGGGGGGGGAGTTCAGCCGCGAGTTTTGTTTGATGGTTCACGATGATCGTCACGGATGCACAAGCTGTGTGTGTGTGTGTTTGCCCTTGCACCCTTCGTGTGTAAAAAAGTTGTTTCCTTCCACGCTGTTTGTTGTTTCTTCCCGTCCGTCTGGTTGCTGGTTTGCGCCTCTTGCAACGTTTATTGGGCGCTCTTCCCGTGGGTTCATTTAACTTGCCAACGTTTCAGTTGCTGCAACAGTACTACAGCGAGGACCGCGGAGAGGGTGAATAGAAGAGCAGTAGCGAAAGAAAAAAAAACGGAAGCAAACTCGAGAAAATTAACTACACGCTGGCCTTTTTTTCTTCAAACTTTTGCTCTCATTTTTTTTCTCGAAATAACAAACACACACACACAACTTCTCCAACTGATGAAGCCATAGCGATCCTTCCTGTCTCTTTGCCTAATTCGCCCTCAGCCCGAGCACCCGAGACGAAGCGGAAGGAAAAGGGGCGAAGATCATGGAACAAAAAAAAAACACACACACACACAGTTCCTCCGCCGCCGCGCAGAGATCCTAGCGGACGGCGCGTTCCAGGAGGGCAATTAAAACCGTATGGCGTTGGGTCGCGCGCCTCCGTGAAACGTGAAACCCTATCGGCGGCCCAACTGGTGCCCATATGGTTGGGGTCCCGCCGCACAGGAAGCCGGAAATTGTGGCGTGCAGCCGCGGGAAGGAACAGAGAAGAAGAAAACACGCAAAACGGTAAAACTGAGACACGAATAATGAAACCAAAATTAACCAGCACAACAAATTGGCCAGCAGCGCACCGGTCCCTGAGATTACCTGCCTCTCCCTCCCAGATTCGATGTCACTAATCAAATAAAATCGAACGGCAAAGACATTCGCGCGAGCTAATGCCACGCCTAATGCTAATCGGATTTCGGCGGCATTCAGCTGCAAAATTGTCAGCCCCCGGCCGCTGTTGCCCTCGTGCCCTCGTGAATTAGACACGATGCGATGCGTAATTGATGCGGCTTAAATCACCTTCCTCCACCTGCACGCTAACACACACTAATCAATTGCACAAATCTCGCCCAAAACCGTTGACCTGCTCGATTGCCTGCCCGAGCGCAATATGTAGGCTCTAATCTGGCAAAGGAAAACTGGATTAGCAGAGCGTGCTGGGGGAGGTCACGACCTGCTGATATGGCGCCAGTGTCCGATCGTTTGTAATTGAGCGAGGTCAATCTTGGTCTGGTTCTAGCAGGAGTTGTTTACACCAGCAGTCGGCAAACTGATGTGGTCCAAATTTTGTAAATTATACAGAGAGCTTGGCAAAAGCGAGATATCCAAATGACCAAAGATTTGTATGTCCGATTTATTAAAACTAAGTGTAAAAATAGTAGTACAGCTGGATCTCAGTTGCTCCTGAAAGTACACAGCAATCAAAATGGTCGTGTATATGCAGCATGTCTTAATATACCAGCATGTAACGGCTTCCTAATATACAAGAAGACAAACGATAACCAAATGCATTACCTTGGACCTTGGAGATTTCCGAAAGAGATAGTATTTGCTATCAACAGGATCATAAGGCTTCAATCATTCAGGAATTAGGCGTAAGAAGAATTGGCCTTATTTCCTAAGCTATCTGACTAACGAGAACTCCTAAAACCCACCCGTAATAATGTTGTCCGCCTATCCATATTCACGATAATCAAAGTAGGAAGAGTATGACGGCATAACATTCCGTCTAAAAGAAATTCAAGATTTTGTTTTTCATGCAGAGAGAACGGCTTCGGCCGTTTTGCTTAAACATTCAGTAACGCGCATACAAATAGATTCTTCCCGTTTCTTCAAAATCAGTCCAATCCATCCGCGGGCCAGAGTAAACGACGGCTGCGGGACCTTGCCGACCGTTGGTTTACACCGAGGCGTCACCATTGCATGCACGGAGACTAATTGGACGAGAATCGACGTTTGCACTGAGCAGGAGAATGAGCTAATTATTGAGCGACATCTGTATAGTGACCTCCATTTTTTTTTCCCCAGTTACAATAAGAAGAACCGAAATAGCAGACAAGGCGAGACACATACTACCACACTACTCTGCCACTTACCTTTTGCACTGTTTGCTGGCTGAAGGCGAACGGCCCCGTACGGCAGCAGAACAACAGCAGGCAAACAAAAGCACGATTGTCCGAGTCCGCTGCTCGGGCGGGGGCAATGGTATCGTTTTCGTTATTGAGCAGGTAGATCGAGCGATCCGCTCTTGGCGCGAGGACGCGCACTATTTCTGCAGGCTGTCGAGGCACTATTTTTGGCGCGGGCTTTTGAGCTTTCGGTTTGCACTATTTTACACTTTGCATGCATTCGCGCGCACAAACACACACATACACACTCGCGCACCAGTGGAGTGGAGAGCCACTAATGCCTGGTAGCACGCTGCCTGTCTCGGCACGCACTGCGGTCAGTTCAGTCGGTGCGGCGGCCAAACAATCCTTCGGCACGTACCGGCCGCTCTCGCCGTGCTGCAGGAAACATCGAAAGAGAACGCTAAAGACACCCAGCCAGCCATTCGGCAAGCAGGGGACGATCCCGGGGAGGGTTGATAGAAGTGTTGATTGATAGGGCTGGCTTGAAACGAAGCGTGCTGCGGTTAGTGCGAGAAGGCGAGACACCCAAGACACCCACCCGGTCAAAACCCACAACAAAAAACGAACGAAAGAAGGAACCTCAACAACTTATCCTCAAGGGAGATAAGCCGCGGTCAACGTTGTTGGGCCGGCAAGGTGGAAGATCCACTTGACAGCCGCGTACTTGCATTGCGCATTGCTGGACCTACTGGAGAACTCCAAAACCCCAAAGACTACAAGTACAACAGTGGCGGAACGGGAGGACTAGAATTTTCCGTAAAACAATAGCATGCCAGTGAAAAGTGGGCAGCAACAGAAGAACGAAAAAAAAACAACGAGACACCTGCACAAGGATCCTGATCTCGGACAAGAAGAAAGTGAAACGAAAGAAGTAAAAAATCGAGGCTGGAACGGGTCGGAAGTCCCCCTTCCTGTGGTGAGTGGCATCGACCGGTAATCGAATTCGTTTCACTGTCACTTTGTGCCACGGTTCACAGTCCAAGGTCTGTGTCCTGAGCTTTTTCCCTACTGTGTGTGCGTGTGTGTGCTCCGGGTGGCCCAAAAGGGGAGAAGTTTCCGATCAGTTCGGAGCGGATGGACAGGACATAGATAGAAGGAAAAATTATCTCCAAACTACTGCTCGAAGCAGTTCTACCAGATCCGGAGCATAGCCCAAGTACCCCGGTCGTAGTTATCTGACTCTACTGCCGTGCCGCTTGCCGTGATTATAGGTGACTAAATCGTTCGCGGAACAGTAAAGTTCGCAAGGACCCCTAAGGTACTCGGCAAACGACACCAACGAACAAGAGAGAGAGAAAAAAACCCCGCGCGTCAAGAATTTCGATCGAATCGATTCTTCACTATTCACCGTCGAACCACATCAGGACCTACTCTGAAGGAGGCGTTCGATAAAGCTCAACTTCCCATCCGACCACCGATTCGCGGAATGTGCTTTAAAGCTCGCACGAGCACAAACGGCTGGACAACGAGGATGAGGGGTTTTTTTTCCCCATTCTTCCCGCATTCGCTCTCCATTCGCCTGGCTTTTAATCTCCAAAGGCGCACTTCCAATTTGGAATCCCGTACTATGCCACGTTTTTTTTTTTTGGAGAGTGGGAGGGGGAAAATGGGACTGCTGCTAAAAGGAGTCTTTGGCAGGATGATGCCCTCGTACGTCCAGGCACGTCCATCGGTACCCGGTAAAACCGGTGTCTCATTGTTATACCTCCTTATCTTGCAACATGAAAGCCTTCATTGACTGCCGCTTGCTGGACGAAACTACCGACGAAAGGTACCGGACGGAGTCGACACAGCAACGGCACAGAGCAGCAAAAAAAAACACCAAGGGCAATGGAGGATCTACTACGGGCCGCCGAGCAACAGGGAGGATCCGTTTTTATTACGTCCGAAAGCCCCAACACGCCCCAACGGGATAACACAATAAGGATAATAACGTCCTTAGACTGTCGGAATCGGTTTTAGTTTTTTTTGGTTTGCGGGACGATGCTACAGGTCCGGTGCCTTCCTGTGCTAACGGCTAACGGTGTTCTGAATAGGGGGTACGGATGTACCAAAGGGAGTTTCCACAATAGCAAGGAACTCTCTGCCCTCTATTATCTACTTCAGGCGTTCACATAAACTCGTACACACACACACACACTCGTACGACGCACTCGTACACTATTACCAGTAATTAGATTGCGAATTGAAACCGGATGATGGTCAGCCTGATTGACTGTGTAAGGTCCCTTTTGGACGGGGGGGGGTGGGATGTTCCAGGCTGTTCGGTGTACCGGACGACCACCCCCCTTTGCAGGTCAGCTGAGTCAACGAGTCCTCGGCTGAAAACTCGGGGCAGTCCTTTTTGGAGTAATCGGAGCTTCCTCCCCACTCCGAAAAACGTAATCGTGGGCCTACTTTTCCGTCAAAGGTAGAGTTCCTGCAATATCTCTGGGCAAGGCTCCACATGCTCTGAGCAGGGACCCTATCCGTTTCTTTAAAGTGAGTGTGAATTTGTTCGCCAAATGCATACACCAGCAAATAACTGTTACGTCCACCGCTTTCTTCTCTTCATCAACCAACCCCCCCTCCCCCTCTTCTCCTACACACACACACTACCTAAAAACCTAAAACCAAAACCAAAATTACCCCAATCACACACTCGGCACCTTTCCGGCGGGGACACTCAGCAGCTTCCGTTTTTGTTTTTTTTTTTTGTTTTTTTTTTGCGCTACGACGAGAGTAGGCACTACGGCACTACGACGCGTTTCGCGTGCCACGTTTCGACACGTTCGACCGGAAAAACGAACCTTCACACACTCGCACGCACGCACGCACGCACAAACGCACACACCACTCTCGGGAAGCGGGTGTGTATCGAGCCGCACCGGACGGAAGCTTACGGAATACTAGCGCTACTGGCGTGCGACTGATTCGCCGAGCCAGCTCGAATCCCGCGCGCCGTACCCGTTCCGCCTCTGCTGCTGCTGCTGCTGTGTGTGGTGTGTTCGGGTTTTCTCACCGCGAGCGAGCGAGCGAGCGAGCGTGAGCTGTGAGAAGCGACGGACGGTTGAGAGCAGGCAGCGAGCGACAGCACGCAAGGGTGTGCTTTACTCGGCGAACGCACCGGATACGCCGTACGTTACGCACAAGTGGTGTGTTATTGGAGCACACAAGGGTCGTGCACAGGGTAAAACCGGTATAACTCCCTGAGGGCGCTGAGGATGTGAGAGAGCGTGAGCACTGGTGGCACTTTTTCGGCGAGCAATCTTACGCGAGGGACACCACACTGCATCCCTTCTCATCAAGCAAGTGGGACGGTGAGATGTGTGTGTGTGTGTGTGTGTGTGTGTGTGTGTTTTTGTTTCTCTCCTATCCATATTTTGGTACCTTTTATCGAAAGGGAAGAAATAAACTATTAATGTTGAGTTTGTAGGGGCTGTTTAATGTACAAAAAAGTGTTTACACATTCTCGGGATCGAGAATTGAACTCGCAACAACCACGGTACTACGCCTCCAACTATTATGCACGGCTATTTGTATCGGAAGGATCTGATAGTTTGGCATCAAAATATAAATACCAGTCGTATTACCTAACGCCTTTGCCGTCCACATCTTTAAACTAATTGAGCGGGTGGAGCTATGGAAAGAATCAATTGTCTTGTCCTGTACATTTGATAGGGTATCCTTTGTCCTATCGGATGATTTAATTAGAAATTAGCTATTTGCTTTCTTGTAAATCTCTTTTTATTATATTTTTTTTTGTAAAATGTATAATAGTTGAATCATAGTTTGTAGTTCTAGAATCTCTGTTCATCCTTTACTATGAACTTATACTTACATTTATTTCCCCGTTGCTTGTTTATATCCCTTTTCCCACTTTCTGTTCCATTGTAGTGCTTATTTGCTTTTGGTGTTATCGCAGTGTTCAGTGTTTATCCTTCCCTAATTTTCGTCATATTTCTGATGACTTTTAGAACATTAACCTGCAACGCTACAATGATGACATAAAAGTATTCCAATTTGACCAATCAATATGTAAACAAAACTAAGGTCTCAAACCTTGAAACTAGAGTGTTGCTCTGAGCCTCTGAACTTTTCCCAACTTTCACACTACGGCTCACACACACTCTCCAAAGAAACGCCGCTAAGCGATATGCTAATTCAGTAATTTTATCCCTTAATCCCGGCTAGACAGCATCACGTACCGAGCACTGACATTAAAAAAATCTCACACACACACACACACTCACACACACACACAACCATCTCTAGGCCTTGTCCCATGAGCGCCCGATAAACCGTCCCGAAAAGCACCAAAGGCATCTTGGGAATCAAATTTCCGGCATTACAATTTTCGTCCGCCCCAAACTCAACCCCAGACAGTGCCACTGCCTCGATAATTGCATCGTTGCGCGCCACCCTCCCTCTCCCTTCTCCCCCCCCCCCCTTTTCCCGTGCAAGCCGAAAAAAGAATGCCCACCCGTGCGTGCACGCGTGCACGGTTGGGTTGCAGCCGGCGTGCTGATGTTTCGCTCGTTGCACTTCCTTCAACGTCGGAACGCTGTTGCGGAGCGGTGCGGGTTGCTGTCATTCTGTTCTGCCTTTTTTTTTTTTACGTCGCGTTTTGCGGTCCTCTTTTTGTGCTATTCCCTACACACGGTGTAGGTACAGCCTTCGCTGTGAGCGGTGAGCAGCATTCACCGATGTGAGAAACTGTGTGGTCGGCTTTCGTGCTGCCGAGCCCAGCACCTACCGAGCGGCGTACCGAGCGGGACCAGCCCGACCGTTCGGTCCGCGATCGGTCGGACTCGCGCTGCCTTCGGGGCCATATCGCACTGCGAGATGTGCTGGATTGGATGCTGTCCGCCACCAGCGAAGGGACATTCAGGGCCATGCGAGGGACAGATTGTAGCGTTCGTATGGCTCTGCGTGTGAATGTTTTGATTTTGCTCCCCCAAGGTGTGAGCAGTGGTCGGGCGAGTGGTTCGGGAAAATGTCTCACGACTCACGATCGTGCAGCTTCTCACTGCACACCAAAAAAAAAAAAACTGTGGGATGGGGAACGGCAAGAGGTGAGGGCAAGCAAATGCCAGATCACCTTTATCGTGCGGATAGTGTTGTAGCATGAAAAATTACACCTTCCCCTTGGTCGGAAAATACCGCAACCGTTTTCCCCCAGCAGGAGCACACGGGCTGAGTGATTTGTGTCTGTCAAGCTCGGCTGCAACGCTCGGGGTGCGCGCGGGAAAATTGGTCGTGAAAAACACGAACCACGGCTGTTTCCTGCTGCTTTGCATCCATTCTCACCCACTTGCCACCGGTGCACCGTCCGGAAGTACATAAAAGGGAAGGGCAAACGAAACCAAGCACGCGAGAAAACAAAATGAGAAGACAGAGAGATAGACAGAGAGGAAGAAGAAAGATAAAGGACAGAGGAATGGGTAAATATTCGAAAGAAAACAAAAAAAAACCAATCGTAGAACGAACCGAGCGAACAAGCGGAAAGAAAAAGTACAAACGAAAACATCGGGAAACACGTGTTTTCGTAGCTCTTTTTTTTGTTTTGTTTCGGGTTCTCTCCACCCCTAACTGCTGCTACTTCAAGATATTAGTTTTTCTACCCTGCTCACGCCAGCCCATCTTCACTCCCTGTGTCGCACTTCAAACACTTTTCCTGTCATCGAAGTCGTTAGGAAACGCGTCGAAGAAGGAGAAACAGCAGCAGCAGCAGCAGCAGCAAAAAACGCATAATGCATTATCGCATTAAACGCACATCCACATCATTGCCGCTCGTGTTACGCTCTCTCACTATCTCTCTCTCTCTCTCTCTCTCTCTCTCGCTCTCTCTCTCTCTTCTTCGTGCTTTTTTTCTTCAACTACTTTTCTGTTCCCTTTCGCCTTTCCAGTCGCTTCGTTTTCGTTTGCGCCCGAATGCCCGCATGCAAGTGCGCCTGAAGGTATGCGCGCTCGCTTATCGAGCAACGAGCAACGAGCATCGAGGCTAAATGGAGGCACACAAGACAGTGCTCCCTGCGTTCTGCCAAAAACACACACACACGCACGCACGCAATATCGTGGTTGTTACGGATCGCGTCAGCGATAAAGGCGCTAACCGACGTCACGCGAATCCGGTTCGAAGGACCAAAAGTGGGGACCCGCATGCATACATCCCGCACGCGCTTAATCTCAGCCGACATCATTCGCGCCCGAGATTGAGATCAATCGCTTCCGGTTGGTGTGCGTGTGTGTGTGTGTGTGTGTGTGTGTGTGTGTGTCTATATTCGGGTGTGAAGGTGCTGGAATTACTTCCGAAACAAACGCAAAAACGCAGGTGTAGCAATCTGCGCCCGCAAGCGCATCAATCTTATCCATCTGTGTGGGTGTACGTTTTTTTGTTGTTGTTTTGTTTTGTTCTTCTGCAATCGATTCTCCTTTTCCTGCGTGTGTGTGTGTGTTTGTGTCCATATCAGCTGCCCAGTCGAAGCGATGGCTAATCTGTGTTTGCTTAACGAAATGGCAAAGTTCAATCAAAACCTCTTCCTCTCTCTCGCACCGCACGAAAACGCTCCGGTCCTGCATATTAACACATGCTTTATCTACCGGCTTTAACCGGAAGCCTCCCGCCGGAAGACAAAGGGGCGCGAACGGTCGGTGTTGTCTGCGGCACCCGGAAATGTCTCCCGCCAAACCCCCCATCAGCATCAGCGCGCAAGTGTTTCTGCGTGCATCCGGCAAGTGTCTCTTTAATTAATTACACCCGATTACCGAGGATTATCGGACTCATTTGCCACGATGACTTCGGCCGAATCGGCGGGGATGGAATGCCATTTCCGGGGGTGGTGAGGGTTGGGGATGACACATATTACCGCACGATGTGGCAGGGCAGCGAGCCGCACGGATAGGCTCAAGGCATTTATTTATCCTTCTGCCCGCACCCGCCGTCGGTGACAGATAAATCGCCCCACCGGTCGTCTGTGGGCACATGCCATTGCGTCGGCCGTTGCCATTCCCCAACCACACTGTCTAATCAATTTACAGTCATCGATATTATCCTCATCCTGCTGCCAAACCGCCCCAAACACAGTGACCTGTGTCCGGCGGGAAGACGTCGAAAGCGAAAGACATTATTGGAGGATAAGTGACGCAACACCCACACACACACACACACACACACACCTCCTGAGCGCTCACTCAGACACACTGGCCGCCCGGAGCCGTTTGCAAAAATGCATCCACAATTGACGATAATAAACCAATTAATTATATCATTTATCATTCACCTGCGCGCACATGCGAACCGAGGCGCCGGTCGTACCGTTTACCGAAAAGCTTCACCCCGATGTATCGATGTGACAAAGGCGCGAAACAATCATCATCATCATCGTCGCCGCCGCCGCCGCCGTGCCACGATCGTGGCGAGCTGGGAAAACGCAGCCTCCGCTCTGTCCAGGCCTCGCAGCTTCGAGCTTCGATCCATACACCTGGTGCTTGTTGTGTTCGAGTCGGTCGGAAATTGTATTATCACTAGCGCCCGACCGAACGGGGGACATTCCGAAACCTGGGCAGACACCCTCCCGGCGTGAGTGTGCCTTTCTGCCCAGCTTCTACTGCTTCTTCCGCACGCAATTATGCTGCCCGCACAAAAGCGGATGCGTGTGAATGCCGATTAACAAAGGGAGGTTGGTGGTGGTGGTAAATGTATGGGGGATTATTTATCACTCCAGTTCGACGGGATCCGCGCCGGGGTAGGCCACCTCGAGTCGAGTGTCGATGAATGTCACGCGCCGCGCCAGTTCGGACGATTAAACTTCAACTCGTGATGTGCGCGGTAGGCCACGCGCTCTCTCTCTCTCTCTCTCTTTCTCTCCCTCGCGGTCTCTGGCTGCGGGACAAATGGTTAAGGAAATATGGAGCAAAATGGGCATGTTAAGGATTACGCTCGACAGCTGATTGAGTAAATTACTTAACACTGACAATGATGATATACGCCTGACAGCAGATACCATGAACAGATGTTTAAATGGTGCAAAATTAAAATCATTTAATTGCATTTTGAGAAGCTTCTTCTTCTTTTTCTTTTCGGCACAACCGACTATTTTAAGATGCTAGGATATAGTGTTACAGATATTTGAGATTTACGATTGCATTGGCCTATACTGTTTCGATATGATATGTTTAAAATATCCTCTTTCGTTTAATCTTTTACTCACGCATTACATTGGCTACTTTCTACTGGTCACTTGGATGAATGAATTTCTACCCTGCATATTTCACGCGCCTGCCGCCGGGAATGGTTCGCTCATCAGTAACGAAATCCAGTAGCGATATGAATTTGGGACCAGTTCCAGGATCTGCTGGGAGCATTCTTACGTTCCAGCATATGTATGGACTCAGACTCAATTGCAGGACCACATATGGGCACAGCATTATTTCCAACATTGAAAAAGGCTCAGTATCAGTTCCACGACCCGTATGGAATCGGAAAAAAGCTCCGGGACAGGATCATGGGTGCTATAATCTATTCCTTTTGGAATGAATTGGTATGATTTGAGCATCAGTTCCGAGACCCGTATGAGTTCAGGATCAGGTCAAGAGTTTGGATGGATTCTACAAAACCTACAGGTTCGACTATCAAATTCGGAATCAGTATCAATTCTAGAGCCGGGGTTTGGTTCAGGCTCTGTTACAGCACTGGTATGAGTTCGATATCAGTTGCTAGACCCGTATTGTTTCAGTATCAGTTGTAGAATTCATATGGGTTCAGTATCAGTTTCAAGACTCGGTCGGTATAGGCTCAGAAGGTAAATTCCAGGGTTGGTATGGCCGCTACATCAGTTCCAAAACCGTTATGAGATCAGGATCAGTTCCGATACCGTTATGGGCTTGAGGTTAGTTTCAAGACTGATATAATTCTGACGTCGGTTCCAGTACCAGTGTAGATTCGGACCCAATTCTAAGACCAGTATTGGTTAGGGATGTCATGAATTCTAAGAAGTTTCAAGTTCGACTAGTGTTTGGTATCGATTCAAGGACAAAATGAATTCTGATTAAGTTTCTCTAGGTATCACGCAAACCATAGATACGTGTCACATCTCTTTTTGCAAGAACGAAGTCCAGTGAATGGTACAGAATATAGGACATGATGTAGAAATCTTTCCAAACTCACAGGGATCTGAAAGAAGGTCGGGCGGGCTCTCCTGTCAGCTCTTCATCATCGCCCTGGAAGGTGTCATTCGAAGCGCGGGACTAGACAACGACATCAGTGGATGACATCGACATCATCGGCAGGACAAAAGCGACCCTGACCAACTGGGAAGCAGTGTATTAGTAGACGGCGACAATCTCGAGATAGTAAAGGAGTTCGGCTATCCAGGGACGGTCGTTACTTCGGACAACGACATCAGCAGCGAAATCCGGAGACGCATTGTGCTGGGGAATCGTGCATACTATGGGCTTCACCGACTGCTGAGATCCAGATCTGTCTACATGGATGGAAAGTAATATAGTAATTTATTAATTTCGCACGAAGGTGTAGTTTTGAGATGGCAAAAATACCATTGTTTTAAGTATAAACTTGACTTCAAGAAATCATAGCTCATAATAAAAAAAAACATTGCAGATTTGCCAACAACGCAGATAACCATTTTGCCCCCACATGGCCGTTTTGCCCAGGCCTTCCTTGCATTCCATCCCAGTGTACCAGCGTGGACATCGTGTGGAGCAGAAGCAACGTCACGTATCGAATGGGGGAGTGTTTCAGTCGTTCCTGGACGCTGGTCGGGAATGTGAACTAACGAGGGACATCATTCGTGCAGCTCTCGGAATGTGCTAATGGACCTGCCACTTGCTCTCGTAGTCCTCGTGTAAGCGATGGGCATCGATTTCGCTTGTTTGCGGTAAAGTGTCCTCCTACAACTCCTTCCTACAACTGCCCTTGCTTACACAGCAACAAAACAAAACACATTTTTGGGTTTTTTTTTTTTTTTTGTTGTTTTCGCGTCGAATTGGACACTACCGACACTACTGTCCTGTTACGCCAAACAATTGATCCGCTAATCTTCGCTGCCAACGTCGCATCGCAATCGCACCTAGCGAAACTTTAAACGTGCACGTGAATCTGGCCCCAAACACCCGGGCTAAGAGCAGTTACAGTTAAGCCGCCCCTGCTGTGCGTGCTTTCTTCGCTTCCAACACTTGCTTGTTTTGGTCGTGTTCGTCTTGTTCGGGGCACGTCCTCGGCCAGAGGGGACCCAAAGGGGATTATTACTGGCAGCCCGTTTAATTGCAACCCCCCCAACACTTTCGACACCCATTTAACAGTGCACTTGTAATCCTAAGTAGCCCTCCCGGTCCGGTTGCGCCTCGTTGAGCACCGGAAAAACGCGTTGTTTGACGCGACGACGCTCATTTGCCTCGGTGCGTTGGTTGCCGCCGCTCGTTCAGCCGGTCACGGTGTATGGGCAGTGGTTTGGTACAAGCCATTCTGCACGACCATTTCTTTTCGCGCGGTGTTTGGCAGATGAACCAGAGATCGAAAAGATGGAGTAAAGTAGTGTAGATTAAAAAAGGAAAAAAAAAACAGAAACATGCAAAACAAAAACCACAAACATTGTGTTCGGCACGAAACACGAGCCAAACAGTCGAGGGGGGGTGCGTTACCAGAAGGGGAACGGCAATTTACGGGGTCGGCAGTACAATTTTGCAGCTCTTGGACGCTCTATTGAAAATGAATTTCTGGAAAATAATATAACACTTTTGACAAACAGGGTCACAAACACGGATATAATCGTTGAGTATGATCCGGTTCGAAGGACCGTTACTGATGGATAATTTTAAATAAATATCGCTTACAATTCACAATTCCGTGGAACTTTGCTAGCTAGAGGTTATGGCACCATAACGAGAAGTTTGAAGTTTGGAGAAAACAGTTAACACTGTTATCTGATTAAATCCTTTTTTGTTGACAGAATACTTATTGGAAAAAGGGAAGGACCAACAGCACAGTTATGACGTGAGATTGTTTTGTTTTTTTTTACTTCATACCAAAATAGTGAAGGTAATCATGAACTACACTTCAATGAGAAGCAATTGCATTTCGACGAACAACTAGAATTCTCTATAAAAATCTTAAATTCTCAATTGCCTATCTACATAAATCTACATCCTGAAAAAAGCTGTTTGATGTTGTTTGCATGTTTTTCAAGCACTTCTTACCACGATTTTCCTTCCTTTTTTTAATTACCCAGTTTTCGATCCCATTTAAAATCGGTCAGGTGCTGTTGAACATCGTTCAACTGAAAGCATTAATTTGACGTCCAACTGAAATGCTTCAATGTTCGATCGTAACTAAACAAGCCTGGTACAATTGACAAATGGGGTCTAGTCTTTTGTTTTTGCGTTCATTTGCACCAATAATAAGAATTGCGTTGTCAAAAATGTATCTAGATGCTTTATCATTGATTCTTTATCAAGCATAAAATCAGCTGCAATAAAGTTTTAAAATATCTCCAATAGCACAACAGAAGAATCGAAGAAACGAACCAGGGTAATATAAACGTACGTAAATATTGGAGAAAGCAAATGTTTAGCTACGATTGAACAAAGCTCAGTCAGGCATCAGTATTTCGGTTGACAGTCAAATGTTTACTTGCAGTTGAACAATGTTCAAAAGCACCTTAACATTGTTTAGTTGGGCTCTAAAACGGTGTAACTTCAGCCTTACTTACAGCTAAGTCTCATTCAATTTTTTGTTACAAGCTATTTCTTCTTATGACTTGCTTTATTCTTTGTGCCTTAATAACTTCATATCAAGGCTGTATCTTTGATTGGCTGTTCATTACAAATAATATCGTTTCATTCACAGATGAAGTTGTCAATGTTGACAGTGCCTAAAGTTTTAAATTTACATTCCGTTTCTTCGACTTTTTCCGTTTCGTTATTATTTTTTTATTTAGTATGTTTCAATGTGCCTGAGTATCACCAATAAACAGGGTTGCCAACCCCTGGCGTTAGCAAAAACATCACCAAAGAGTGTGACGACAGCGTCGACATTATGGGGTGGAATGGAGCAAGTTTAAAAACTGGCCACGATTAGGTATTCCGCTCATATGCCTTTTACGCTCGGAACGCATCACTGTGGCCCCAATCCACGACCGCTCCTCCCCCTCCTTTCACTTACCGTTTAGCTGTCCTCACCTTCTCCCACTCCACCGCCACTGGGCGCTATCATAGCGGCATCGCTTTTGTCCTGTTTTCTTTTCCTTTTAACCGGGGGGGTTTGCTGTTTTTTTTAACCAATAGAATCGATCGGACTCCCGGTTCTACCCCGAACAGGGGATGCTCAAAAAAAAAAGAGAGCAAAGACTTTTTTATGAAGTAGAGCAAAACAATGGCCACCTCCCTCCCCACTTGTGAACCTTTTACGCTGGTGAATGGGCGCTACACTTTGCGAATTTTTAAAAAGCGAAACAAATCCACTCACGTTCACGTTGCTTTGCGTTGGAGGGGCTGCGACATTGTTGTGCAGTTCAAATCAAAGCAAATTAACCTCCGCACGAACACAAAAACCCGCCACCCCGTGGAACTACGACCCGGGTGCACGACTTTGGTTTGCCGAATTCTAGCCGGGCGTGTTCTACACCCCTGCACTTGCTTGCACAGCCCAGAGCTAGAGCGCTGTGGACGGCAGCCGGGGACAACTAATTGTGCCAACCAAATGTTTCGCGCTGGTTCCGCTCTTCAAGCGGCCAATTTTTAATACCCTCTACACCAGACATGTCAAACATGCGGCCCGCGAAGAACGTTGGTCGACTGTATGCTGGTAGTCTCTTTTCCTCTACAAAATGGCCACATATCTAGCCAATATTTGCCGATGTAGTGATCAATTTTGATATATCGTTACTACCCCAACCAGCATCAAACGGTTTTGAAGGCATTTATAAGGCATTTACGGCCTAAGTCGCCTTAGAAGGCAATAAAGATTTCAACCGAAACTTTCACGGCTGTAACGGGTACTCCTCTAAATCTTTCAAGTTTTTGATTCAATCAGAACAAATAGCTTGCCCCCATCTTAGCTTGTGTATACACCGGTTTTGCACCCTCACTTATGTAACTGCCAAATAGAGCAGTGACAACGCTTTAAGATCCGAACCGAGAAATCGTGAGTTCTTCAAATCCTGATTTTTTTTAATAGTTTTTTTCATTTTTTGTGTTTGTTCCTATTTAATATAATAGTTTCTTGCTATAATTAGTATTACAAAAAATATTGAGAAGAAATGTTAAAATGGTACCTTTTTTAAAAAAAAAATTATAACTTCACTATGTTCACCCTTCATTATCAGGATGCGAGAAATATGAATCTCCCCAAGTGCCACAAATCCACTGAACGACCACTAAACGGCTTCTAAACGACTCAAGTTCTCTACCTAAACGGAATATAGAAAGACTTCGTTTAGCAGACGGCAAACGACTCATGCATTCTAAAAATAGCAAAAAAGCTGGTGGCGCTCCCTGTTGGTGGGATACCCCAACCAGTTGAGCTTCATCGCTTGGAGGAGAGCTTTCTCATTTCCTCCGTACTATTGTATGGTTTCGCATTGAAGTTATGCATCGCTAGAACTAGAACGGCGATACGATTGTTTAAATACTAAACTCCAACGGAAACCACCAGCACTAAAGCAAGTGAGATTTGAGTAATGGTCGTTGGTGTTGATACCCACGTATCTGACCACACGACCATTGATATAGATTTTTGCTCGTAAAGTTAGAAGGCTATATAGGTCATGATAAGATGAAACTTGTCGAAACACATTGCAACAAAAGGATAGCAATATAATGATGAGTTGTAATACGCCATCTATTGATCAAACCAATGAAGCTGTGGAGCTTTCATTTTTTTTCTATGGATATTCAATTTTCCAGTCGTTTAAGCATAATGTGTAGCGCTTGGGTCATTTCTCCTTTTATTAAAGTTATCGAAATGAGTTTGATATGTTTAATGTTTAATGTTTGTTGAAGACAAAAAATTCAAAATTCAAATAAAAAGCGAAATTTTTCATTGACATATTTCAAAGGCATTTAATTACTGCTAACTGCACTGCTAATCGCCTTCAATTCGCCGGCGATTACAGGGCGATTAGAAGGCATTTAACGGTAATTTTCGGGTATGGTAGTCATTACCGTTGTCAAAATGCAGCATTTGTACTTCGTGTGTCAGTGTGTGAAGGCAATCTACGATGTTTGAATAACTGTCCAAGTAGCCTGAAACGTAGCAGATATCTGGAATAATTGAATATTAATTATTTAATTTCCGAGTAAGGCCGACCGCCACAGAAGTAAAGGATGAGTCTAAATATGTAGATAAGATTCTAGGTGCAAGAGTAAATCCTTAATGATTTTTGCCGAATGAAAGCACCCTCCAGCCACCGCCGCCGAAGTGCCGTAACGGTAAATATTTTGAACCGTAATCCGGCCCGCGTCCAAAAACGAGTTTGACACCACTGCTCTACAAACAATAATGTGCTTGGCGGGGAGACCAAACATGGGCTCAGCAGAGAGCGCAATACGGTGCACGACACACGGACACACTGCCCGCGGGGGTAGCTGCCCATTCCAGGGTTCTGACAAACCCTCATCCCAATGACATACACACACACACACTGGATGTGTGACAGTTTTCGTCGGTTCACCTTATTTTCGCTCGCTGCGCATTACACCGTCTTGGGTTTTGGGTGGAACTTTGTCTCCAAAAAAAAAAAATAAAAAAAAAAACGGTGCGACCCGGCCCGATGCTTTCGATAAGCATCTTCGTTCGGTTGGGGCAGGCTAATAGCTTTATAGATGAAAGCCACCACCAAACACGGGCGAACTCTGCGCTATTCCCTTACCGGGGCGAAATGGTCGCTTCAGGGCGGGCGAACTTTCGCACGAACCGCTTGGAGGGTTTCGTGCATTTAACAGGACGTTATGATTTTCCTTGCTTCTTTTTCTTCTTCTTCTTCTTCTTTGAGCGTTTTAAGGGCAGTCACTTGGAGCCACACAAAACTCCTAATCTACTGCCCTATTCTATTTCCTTCCCCTCCCAGCACAATTAGCCCATCCGCTAGTGACCCTGAACGATGAGAACGCCATCTTCTCGAAACTGGCGCGCCCGCACGCACCCACGACCCGGGTGCAAGTGTAAAGCGGTTCAGATTAGTGTTGCCAGAAAACTTTGGAGACCATATTTATAATGCTTCCTGGCCTTGTGTTCGCTCATTCCACTCACGATCTGCCTGCCCTTTGCCTGTCTACCTTGCCTAGACTTTCCCCCGGACGTAAAGCCAGACTTACACTAAGCAAATTTTCACCAGCACGGAACGAAACCGGCACGTGTGGTCTTTAAAAAGAATTCCAAAGTTTGTTGTTGCCTTTCCTTTTTTTATTATTTCGAGGAGCAGTTATTATTTCCAGTCCGTCCTGCTTTACCGGGTGCGGAGTATTGCAGGGCGAAACCACTCGGGTAATCCTCGCCTTGGCTTAATGTATGCGAGCCCGAAGGATACGCCCGTTGCATACATCTAGGCGGATTGCCTTTTGTGGTGCTGCACGCAGGTCAGGGTTTGTGGGGGAAGATGTTAGGACTGTTCGAAGCTCGGTCAGCAGGCAGAAAGGTTGTTTGCTAGCTGCTACACCCGGCCGGTTCAATGGCAATCGGGCGGCCTACGCTACGTCCTGCCACTGCCACATCAGCGTGCGGTGCAATTCGCAGCGAACCAGGCGCTACAACGCGCTGCTGTCAAAACTCAATTTCCTTTTTCGATTTTGACGTTTTTTTTTCTTTGCCTGTGTGCCTAATATTCCTAATGCGGTTGGTTTTGTTCTCTGCTCCACCTGTCACGGATGCTGCGGAGCGAGATTTTGCTGACAAATCGAACCGGAAATGCACACCGAGCACACACACACACACACACACACACACACACACGAACACTCACTGTTGAATGGGCACTCTGTCTGGAAGGTTGGGAAATAACGCTTTAAAACCTTGTCGTTGAGCCGTTGTGCCAAAAACCGCGTTGCTTCTTTAAAGCGAGAGTATTGGAGACTTAAGAAGCAAACCCAAGTGGCAACCGAGCGAAGGGCCTGAGGGGTGGGATAAGAGATGGCAATTATGAGCCATAAGTTTTGTTGGAAGCGCTTTCGGACGCCCTAATCCTGCAATTTCTTCCCAACTGACTGTTGGAGAATTGGGTAGTCCTGCCTTCCTTCTGGCTGTCTGTCTGTTCTACAATATTTGCCTTCTTGGTCCTCTCCTTGCCCCCCACCCCCCAGCTCGAAACCACTGCACTTCGGGTGCAGTGCCTTTTGCAACGAGAGCAGCACTCATTTGCGCACTCTGCTCGAACGTCCGCAGGCAGCTCCAGGACCGGGGCCCGAGCAAAGTCTTCGAGAACGCCTCAAGAAGAGCTTCCCATCGGGCGCAATTAGACGCCGCACAATTGGCCAACACCGCAACGGTTACCCCAATCTTCCCGCAGGCGGGTGCGGTAAAAAAACGCCCAGCCCTGAAGACTGGAAGTTGGAAAAAGCAGGATGCAATGTTCGTAAAATTCGTCAATTGCGAGCGAATGTTCACGAGCGACAGATTGTTGAGGGCTGGCTCGGAGCCTACTCCCCACTCAACGTCCACGCCTGATGGGGGACGGACGGTTGACGGTAAGGTCAGACGGCGGATGGGGCAAGTCAACCGGTCCGGACGTGTGCTTCTGCACGTGTACGTATCTCTTTTATGAGGAAGGAGCAGCACCGAACGATACCGCCCTGCTACTATCAGTCTAACCGGGCGCGCGACGTCCTTATTCCACCCTCTTCTCCGTCTCTATCCGGCTCGCCGATCGGTGTCGAACATGCGAGCTGTGCCTGTTCCGTTTGCGAACTGTGCGGAACGAAGCGTTGAGCGAAATGCGAACTCTCGTTCCGGGGACCGCCCGGACCTTCCAGCCCAACGACCTCGACGACCTTTTACACCGCCCGGCCGGCCGTTCAATAACAACTTCTACCGGAGCGGTGCCCAACCGCACCCGGTCGTTTTGAGATGCCTCCAGCCCACCGAAAAACGGACTCCACAAGTCCCACCTTCCAGCTCGAGGACCATTCAGTGTTGTATTTTTGTTATATACCATCACCACCACCCGCCAGGGCGTAACTCTCGCCTCCCGGAGCATCTTTGTCTGGTGCGCATCCTGACCTATCCAATCGCATGATGTACCGAACTAGTGTTGGGTGAACCGGGATGAATCTTTGAAATGATTCAATGAATCTGAATCTCAGAGGGGAACAGATTCGCAAATCTCGAAAGATGCAAATCACCATCAAAAGGTTCCAAAATCTCGAATGATTCACGAATCTCTAAGGATTCCCAAAATCTCAAGGGACTCATAAATCTCACAAGATTTATAGATCTTGAGCTTCTTCTCATTCTTGTTGTTGGCGTTACGACCTACGCAGTAATGCTAGGCTATACAGGCTTTCGTGACTTCTTATCAAGTACTATGCAGCCGAATGGTTTTCATCTTCTTCTTCGTTTCTTGAGGTCAATTAAACGTTGGGTACTGCAGTTCAGATTCCTAGGTCCTTCAAAACTATGCCGCTATTATGATGATAATATTACAACCTCTGCTTGAATATAC
Organism: Anopheles gambiae; assembly: GCF_943734735.2. Lineage (NCBI taxonomy): Eukaryota > Metazoa > Arthropoda > Insecta > Diptera > Culicidae > Anopheles > Anopheles gambiae. The sequence continues at coordinate 6,427,446 of NC_064600.1, read as the reverse complement.
ACGGCATCAAAAGGCATCATATGTCTGGTTCATGTGAGGCCCCACCACGGGCATGTTGACGAGTCGGACGAGTTAAATTCAACATCCTCAAAATCATACATCTCTAAAGATTCAAGAATCTCTGGAGAATTAAAAAGTATTTATGGGTTCACGAATCTTTGGAAGTTCGATTGTAGATGCATATGAATAAATCTCGACGAACGATTCAGCAAAACACAACACTAAAGCAGTACCTGCTACCCAAAACTTTAGCATCAACGCGCAGGTAGAAGCAGCAGCAGGCAGCGACGGGAGCGAAAGATTGAGTGCAGGGACACCTGCTACGTACACATGGCACGGAGGGGAGGCTATGGTCGTACTAAACAAATACTGCGCATTTCATATCGAAACGATTGCGAAGAGCAGCTAGATTTCCGTGATGGATCCCATCTCGCATTTTTGGACGCCCAGCCGGCTTCCCAGGAAAGCCGCGTTTGCTATAAAGGTAGGAGCTGCTCTCTTTCTCTTCTTTTGCTTTGTCGTTGTTATGACCTCCCACCCCTCCCCTCCCACCTCTTCTCCTGCTCGGTCACTGCGTCACGTATCCACCGCAACCGATGCTCTACATTCAATAAATGGAAAATGGAACACACAAAAACCCCGATGAAGCGATGGGACAGCACAGGGCAGCCACGGGGGTCCAGATGGGAGAGGGGGCGAGCTACACCGATGGATTGTTGATACCCAAAGGATTGTATTCAGAACGACATGGCACACACACACACAGGGATATAAAAACGATATGCAAGATGGCGTATAGCCTTAGCGGGCCGACCGGGAGAGTGACAGAGTGAAGTCGTAATCGCGTTTTTGGGGGGAAAGGATTTGAACCATCTCGGAACGTGGATTGGATGTTCGGTATATGGGGTGTTCTTGTTTTGCAGCAGCATCAAAATTGCCAGGACTTTCGTGTGCTTGTGTATGTGTGTGTGTGTGTGTAGATTAAGTTGCTGGAGGAGATACTATGTATCCGGGAAAAGACACCGTTGAAGGTGATTGAGCAATGTACAATATGGCAGATTGTCCCCTTTGCAGGTGAATGATGCGATGAGAACCGAATGCGAACGGTTTGTTTTCTCAAGGCTATTGGAATTCAACCGGCACCAAGACGAGCTGCAGCAATACGGCTTGAAGCTGAACGAATATTAAAACATTCAAGCGCTACAATACCCGCTGCCCAAAGCCAAGAAGCGCAGTAAAGCTTGGGGTTTGCCTAACTATAGTAAGACCTTACAGTCTGGAACTTAAACTCGTTCCCAGTAAGCTTTGGGCATATCGTGCGACAACCCCTTATTACCTTGTGATCTCCCTCTTGGCTCAAACCCCTTCGTCAAACTTTTGAGGTGCAATCAATCTTTGACCCAGCGGCTGTCTGTGCCTCACCGGTGTCCAGTAGATTCGCAGTGTGCCCCCATTTTTTTTTGCGATCTCCTGCAAGTACCTATATGTGTCCCGCTATCTGCATCCACTGTCCGTCCGGTTTGACTTTGGAATAGCAACCCAACCGAGAAACAAGCAAACACACACAACAACAACAACAAAACTGCAAAGAAATATCCCATTCCACACACAGCGCGCACCACCGAACTGCGGACACCCAAGAGCGAAGAGAACTAGAAAGAGCAGCGAAAGCAGAAAAAGAGCGAAAACAGCCTGACAGAGAGGGAGCGAGATATTGTGTGCGTGTGTGTGTGTGAGGGAGAGAAAGGAGCAGCGATCTGTGTAACGATCACGCAGCACGATCCGGTACGGTCCCCTTCACCCTCATCGTCAACACCTGTGGCACAGTGGGACGGTGTAGCATCACCTGGCGGATATATACGTGTACATGGTTGGGTTTTGATTAGTACTTTATTTATTTTCTAGGATGCTTTGTGCCTACCGGAATCATCTGAATATGTTTGATGTGCCTTTGTTTACAAGTATCATCGCAGCGGAAACTATAATAAATCGTGAGGACCCGATATGGACCCGACTTGAATCACTGAAGTACTATGGAGTACTAGTACAAGCTGGTGGATCCATCGCAAGATGGTTAGCAAAAGAGTATGGGAGGCACGGTCAATACAACACTTTAATAAATTTCTATCCTCAAAATCTGCAAAAAGAAATCAAACAAAAACTCGAAACAACTTATCGCTTCCGAAATGGAATCAATATTTAGACATTAACTCATATTTCACCTGAAGGAATATTTGAATTACTTAAAGGAACTATTATCGGAAACTATCATCTGAATCAAAAGGAAAAGATTCACACAAACTCTGTATTAAACAAGATTGTTAGAGAAGTCTAAAGATTCTTTCATTTTTTGTTCAATTCGTTGACTTTTGTTAGTCAATCCTTTCATTGACAATTTATCCTTTCGAAACGTAATTACTTGCGTAAGTACTTGTAAGAGAGGTATAGATTAACAATATTACTAGCAAGACTATAAAACCAAAGCCCTTTCAGTAGCTCTGATCCGACGGACAGCTGTTTGACAAAAACCGGTATTTGTTTGAGACAGACAATGCAAATGTTTGACAAAAACGAGTTATCTAGCAGGCATCATAATACAAAATCAGCCTCTTTGGCTCATCGTGCAAGTCACTTAATTGCTCCAGGTCTACTTGTTGGGCTTATAACCTATTCCAATACACAAACAATGCTGATTTCTGCTATGTCCACTCTGTGTCCCATCGTGTGGTTGTATGGTTTCGGAAATATACTGAACATGATCTTCTGCCAAAGCCTCCAGAGATATTGGAGCTATATCAAAAAGGAGAGCTCCCCAATAGCTGGATTTGACAAGAGTGTCTTGAAGTACCACATAAAGCCTAAAAACTGATGTGCTCAGGCGAACGAATAATACGTTCGCTCTGAAACAAGACATCTATCATCAGAATGTACATCCATGTCCAGCAGGTGTCTGCTGTGGCGGTGGCGACTCTTCTGAAGTGATCGCCACATCTCTCTTCCTCACACACCTAGAGAGCGCCCAGTCTTCAGTTCAGCTTCTTCTTCCTTAGTTACTTTCCTATGAACATGCATGGTTCCAACTCCCCTCCTTTCTTCCAGCTCTATCCCCCCTCTCTCTCTCTCTCTCTGTCTCATCCATGCACACTGTACCTCACACTCTATCCTCAGCCATTCTCTTTTACCTTCTCTTTCGGCTTTGCCACCTCTTCAACACGACCCGGCTTGATTCGCGCAGCACCCGACTGTGTGAATGTGTGTGATTCGACTGTCGGGTTCCAACGGTAAGACCCGTTGGGGGATGCGAACCCAGTGACCCCAGTGCCAGTTTGGATCCGAACGCACACGGGACTGGTAGCAGCAGCAGCAGCAGCTCCAGCTACTAAGCAGCGCACACTACAATCAACCGTCCGGGTTCCTGGGGGTTTCGGCAGCTCGACGCTGCGATCAATTGTACCCACCCACCACCTCCCAGCCAGCGATCGGAGGGATCTGTTCTCCCGCGTGACTCGCGGTGCGCGCCGATCGGTTGAAGGTACCCTCCCGGATGTGCGAGTCCTCCTGGTGTCCGGAGCAAAGCTTGAAATAGAAAGCGCCAAGCGTGCGCGCGCTCTTGTGTGTGTGTGTGTTTGTGTCCAAGTGTCTGTGGCTCTGTGCAGTGCTTTGTACGTGTGTTTGTGTGTGTGTGTGGTGGTGGTGGTGGTGGAAGCCGGAAGCAGCAGTACGTGGCCTCCCCTAGCGGGCAAGAGATAGATACCAGCGACCCGCTCCTCAGACATCGCTCCGACATCGCTCGGACCCTGCATCATGCGAGCCCTCGCCGTGGCTCTCTTCGGAGCCGCCGTCTGTCTAGTGAACGGTAAATTGCAATGTCTAATCTAGTCTAGCAAACAAATTCCAGCAAACCTCCCGACAAACCTGCCCAACCCTTCCGTCCGCGCAGAGGGTCCAGGGACGAACTACACGGTTTCGGTTCTCGCGTTCGGTTCTAGCTCCAACAGCAAAGAACCAGTTTCTGCCCCCCCCCCTCCCCCACCCTGGGGTGTACAACAACGATTGTGCCGAAGCAGCCAGCTCCCTTTCATATCAATTTCACGAGCACGACATTCACTTTCACAGCAGTGCTCGTAGTGTCCAACAGCACGATGGCCTTCAGCTTTCGGTGCGGCTCCCAGGCGTGTAAGGCGATAGGCAGCTGAACCGAGCTGCACAGCACTGCACAGCCACCGGTCCCAGACCCAGGAATCCTTGAACGAGTTTCGAGCAATGTTGCCAAACCGGCCGAAGATGTTACCGGCTCGTCCGCTCCGCACTGGCGTAACTTCCTGGCCGGCCCCCGTTGCTGGCGAACGAAAAGACGAAGATGACGAAAACAAAACCAGAGCAGAACCAACCGCGCTGCTTTGGCCGACCGGTGTGGGGTTTGGTTGCCTTGGTTCCGCTTCGACGCGGTACAGGAAATGAACCGATTTGCAACACGCCTTTGTCATCCTAGGGGGGGGGGGGATGGTTGGCGCTCGCATGCCTCCGTTGGCGCTTCACAGGCGGATGGCTTTAGGCTGTGGTTTCTCTGCCACAGGGTCTCTGTGCTGTGACGAAACGAGTGCCGCTCAGCTTCACTTTTCGATTCGATGGTACAGAAATTCACGCGATTTTGCCTATCACTGTTGCAGTTTGCCAATGTATTGCCATTATCTTGGCATGATTGCCAGAATATCTGTATGTGTTTGAGTGCATTTTTTGCTACTTTCATCTTTCTCCTTCTTACGGCGTCGCCTTCGGTGCGGCTTTCCCCTTTTCGGCATGCTGAGGGGGTCACACACCCCCAGGGTAAATGGACGCCGCCAGCTTTCTCGGCCCATAATTTCTCGCAGCTCCAAAAGCTCAGCCACCACGGATGTCTTGGTCCCCAAGGGGGGGGGGGGGGGAGCTTATAACCGTCCCGGGGTAAACTGTCGCACTCTAGAGAGGCGCGCGCGCGCGCGCACACACAACGAAATGGCGCTGGCTGGCTCAGGCTCGTTACCTCAGCGGTGCACGCCGCCATTAGCGCTGATTGTTCGGCGGGCACAGGGAATGGGGACGCACAGGGGAGCACCAGCTAAAAGGCGGAACTACAAGCCGGTTTCATTACTTCACCCGTAAAAAGCGGCAGGGAGAAAACGTGAAGCAAGAGCGAACGAAACAAAACAAAACGCAACCCTGCAAACCCCGCTGCGCACTCTTACGTCGCGCATAATTGCTCAACGGTGGGTGGGATGCTGTTGCTGCACGGGGGCCGCATTGTTTCGTTTGCAGCATTAGCTCGGATTGCATTTGGCAGGAGTGGAGCGGCAAACCAGCGGCAAACAACGGAAAGGCACAACAAACCATGGAGAGCAACCAATAGCACCGATCGCGAAGGTGTTGCGCGCGCGCGCCTCGGTTGCTTTCGATTTTAGACATTTCTTTTTCCGGTTTTGCTGTAATTGTTTCGTGCCTTTCGCGCCTTTCCGTTTCACTTCATTTTCTCGCCCCAAGCTCCGAAACCCGGGGTTTTGACCGGCCGCTTTCTTTCCTTCCCATTTTGTTTTATTTCGCGCTCGCTTTCATTACGATCGTGTGCTGGTCTTTTTTGCCGTTCTCGCAAATTTTTGTTTTCATTTCGCGCAGTATTTCTGTTTCCTGTTTTGGCTTCTCTCTTCGCGTTGCAGTTTTTTTTTTTCTTATTTTTTTTTTACTTTTGTGGCGCCACCCGCGATTGCATCCGGTTTTATTGGGCGGTTAACATGGTGCCAGCTTGTTTTTTTTTTGATAATATGTTTACGCATACGGTTTTCGATTTTCGATTTTCGTGCGGAATAGATTATTATATTTAAATGCTGAATTTAGAAAACGGAAGAAATCAATACATTCCGAAAAAATACACCTGTGGTAGAATGTGAAGCACTTCCAGCGCTGCCTATTGACGGTAAGCTTGATAGCGCAATTGGTAGCGCAATTAGACCCCCGAGCGGGCTATCTGCACGTTTGTTCCCCGCATTGGCAGTAATGAGTTCAAATCTCGCTTTCACACTTGCGCCTTGATAATTATTCTCCTCGAATTAATTTTCTATGAAAAGCTTTTTCTCGTCTCTACAACGTGTGTGCGTATACGTGTGTGTGTGGCTCAACACAGCCGTATCCGCCGTATGTGTGTGTGTGTGTGTGTTCATTATAGGAATAGAGTACGTTTCGCTGCCCCTTCCTCGCAAGAAATTTCGCCACAATTATCGCTTTTTTCCACCTCAACCTCATAAATATATTGAAACCTCCGTCTTGCCTTCCGCATATCACAGCCGCACATTAGGGGTTGAGGTAATCTTTCCGTGCGTCGCTTCCGGCTGCAGCGAATTGGGTGGATAAATAGTTTTCGCACGCACTTTTTAGCACCCAGCTTCCGGTTCCTTCCGCTTCGCAACCCATTACGCACCTCGGTCGGTCGGTAGTTCCGGTGCCAATGGTTATTCCATTTTCTTTTGCCAAATAGTTGCAGCACCTTTTTAAAAGGCTACATAAGAACGTTTTGAAAACAAAACAAAAGCCCAACCGAGCAGCCAAAACCCCGACGTGACCGGGGTCGGGGGGGGGGGGGGTTTCCAGCAACGGCACATGATTAAAATATAATTACTAAAACCGACAACGCTCGCTTCCTGGTTTTAGGTGGACGTGATTTTCAGCTAGCCGTGATCGGAGCAACAAACACACCCACACACACACATACACCTTCACCCCAGGCGGCCACATTCCAATAAATAGTAGCATTGTGAAGGTTTCGCGCGGTTTAGCGACCACTAAGCCGTGGCGAACGCCCTCCCCCATCAGCCGTGGCCTGTCTCGTGCAGCTTCGTGGAAAAGCCGTGGCAAATACAAAATCATGCGCCGGAAACGCCGCCGCTCACCCGTTGGCGTGGACACTTTGCGCGCGTGTGTGCACGCCTGCAGGCCAAATAAAGTCGCATTACGCGCTCGCTGGGGAGCCGTTCTCATAATTTGTTTACCGATAATTTTCATCTCGATAAGCCCGGCCCGGCCCAAGCACCGAGGTCCGATAAAATGCCGTCCGCTTCCGGTTCCGCCCGCGTGCAAAATGCAAATCAAAGCGTATGGTTTTGGCTTAAATTAGGCAGCGGGGGAGAAAGAGAGAGAGGGAGAGAGAGAGAGAGAGAGAGAAGTGTGGTTCAGCAGGTTGAATCGCGTCAGTCAGCTTTACGAGGACGCAGAGCACAAATTGTCAGCGGGACAATTGGGAGGACGACTGCTTTTTTGGCACCATTCTAGGCACTGCCCTGCCCAAAGGTGTCCCATGTGTGCGTGAGTGTGTGTGTGTGTGTGTGTGTTGTCTGCACATGATACACTCGCACCTGGGCTGGGAAGTGAGTTTGCAAACCGGTGCGCAAAACGGTAGCCCTGTCTAATGATTTGATTCTTTTCGATTTTGGCTGGCGAGCTGTCAGATTTGACAGCTCCGCTTGACTCCCAAACTGTAAGTTGGAGCTTTTAGGTGTACAGAAAGTGCCACTTTGCGGACCTCTAACCCGACAGCTCAGGTTCGTCCCACCTAGAAAGAGCTGTCACAACAGCCAATCAGATCCATCAACACCAACATCAACAAAATGTATTTGTTCATCTCCCAAAACACCCATAAACAAGTACGGCTGTCAAAGTTTACCAGCATTTTAAATGTCATCCATTTTGCATCCACCTTGCGCATCAGGTGCCGTCGGAATCAACAGAGTGTGCGAATTTGCCGGGACCGTGCGGGGTCGCCCTGATAACGCTCATAAAACCGACCTGAATAATGCATCCCGTGTGTGATTAGGGGGGGGGCGGCTAGTTGCCATCATTCAACGGCTCAGTTGCAAAGCGGTTGGGCTTAACGGGGCACACATACTGGTGGTGTACTCTTTGGAGCGCACCCACGACTCCGATCCGACTCGGGCTAAGTCCGATTCCAACTCCGACAAAATCGGAACCACTAGTTCCACTCGGAGTAGGTGTCATATGGAGTCAAAGTCGTTCGGAGTCGTCCGGCGTCGAAAGAGAGTCGGTCTGAGTCGTTCGGAGTCGACCTGGAGACTTCCTGATCATCTGGAGTAAACTGGAGTCACACAGAGTCGGAGTCGTCGGAGGTCGGAGTCGTCCGGAGGCGAAAGTAGTCGGTCAGAGTCGGTTAGAGTCGGCCGGAGACGCCTGGAGTCGTCTGGAGTAAATCGGAGTCACACAGAGTCGGAGTCGTCTGGCGTGGTTCAGAGTAGCCCAGGGACGTCCGGAGTCGCCGGGAATCGTCCAGAGTCGTCTGGAGTCGTCTGGAGTAAACTGAAGTAAACTGGAGTCACACAGAGTCGGAGTCGTCTGGCGTGGTCCAGAGTCGCCCAGGGACGTCCGGAGTCGTCGGGAGTCGTCCAGAGTTGCCGGTAGTCATCCGGCTTCGTCTGGAGCAAACCGGAGTCACCCAGAGTCGGAGTCATCCAGAGTGGTCCAAGGTCGCCCAGAGAAAACCCGAGCCGTCCGAAGTCGTCCGGAGTCGTAAGGAGTCGACATGAATCGGAATCACCCAAAGAGCAGGAGTCGGAGTTAAAGATGGCAAGCCTCATCACAAAAACATTGCACCGGTCTGCCAACTCCGGACGGCCCTGAATCCGGACGACTCCGGTTGACTCCCGAGGACTCTGGACTACTCCAGATGACTCCAGCCTACTCCGGGCCACTCCGGATGATTCCAAGCGACCCCCTCCGGACGACTTCGGATGAATTCTGATGACTGCTATCGAATCTGGACAACTCCAAACGATAATTCGGATAATTCTGGGCGGGCCTTCTTACCGCAGTCGGTTCCAGAATTTTTTGAGTTGGAGAGTCGACCCCTGATTTCTGCCAGCTTTACCCATCACTAGTACACACAGAGATTTAAGAGCAGATACTGCAGGAGCGACACTCACGGGAAGTAAACGTTTGAAGGCCAGTACCGCTGGTCCCCGACCCCGATTAAAAAGGGGTTTGCGCGATAATTTCCCGATAATCGGAGCAGCGAGAGTAGCGGTCCATTTTCCGGAGGGCGGGAGTTTAAAAGGGGAAAACATAAAATATACAAACATACAAACAGCAGGTCCACACGTGCAAACAAGTCGAACGGACCACCGCCCAGCATGATCCTCCGGGGCTGCCCCATTTCCGGTGTCCAAAGAGACCGAACAGGACGAGCTCCCAGTTCCGGGCTTCATCTTTGAAAGGATAGTGCTCGAGCCTGTGTGTGCACGGGGGCCTCATCCTTACGGTTAGCCTTTTTAGTAACCTTTGCCAGGTTCGTCGCTTCAAACGTATTCCTTTTTTGTTCGTTTTGTTTGCCGTTCTTGTCTGAAGTGGACGTGGACGGATACATAAAACACAAACTCCAACCTAAACAGACCGACCCGCCTGCACGTACTTCCGGCGTGAAGGTTGTTTTTTTTTTATATTTTGGTTTTTGTTTTCGCAATACACTCGTCCATTTCATTTCATCTTTTCCAACCTTGCGCTGTGTCTGTTGACTTACGGGCAGCAAACATGCAGTCAAACAGCGAGTCGAGCAAACAAAACACGAACAAACAAGCGCGACTCGCGTCGCGTCCGAACTCTCGGAGCCCGAGATGAGCTGGCTTTTTGCGGGGTTTTTTTTGTGAAAGGAAAAGGAAGCGGGGTACGGTGCGGGAGTCAATATATCGTAGCGCAACTACTCTCTTATCGGTGCACTAATGGGTACACACCTTCACCGTACCGCAGAGTGGATCCTTCAAGGTTGGGCAACCTTTGTTTTTGCCGGAGTTGAAGTTGCACCGCAGCAGTCAACCAACGAATAGAAACGAGTCCCCCGAAAAAAAGGTACCGTGACGCTGACAACAGATGGGTCAACCGTTGCGTGCCGAGCTGCGAAGTTTGCGTCACAGTTTTAAGTGCCGCGGCAGGAAGTGACACGCTTTCCGGCCTGCAATTGGCCTTCGTTTCGGTGGCCAACTGTCTAGCGACTGTCTCTCGGCAGACGCTATTCGACACGCATCTCGTTCCAGAAAGCTGTAAAAATATCCCTCCCAGTGCAGATGGTCTGTAGTCCTGCGTACCTGTCCGCCACGCCCTCCCGGCTGTGGACTTAATATTTCATTACATTCAGCACGTTTTTATTGAGCCGCCCGGGCGAGCCGGGCGAGCTATCCACACGGGCAGTGTAGCGTCGCGGGCAAGTACGGCATGCCCGTAGGTCACGTTCTGGAGATCAAGAAAACAATACTACACCGTGCCCTTTTGTGCATATAGACACAAGCGAGCCCCGCGCACACACACACACACACACACACCCACCCACACGAAGCGAAGCTTTGTTTTTGCAAGGTTAAAGGTTACCAAGGCTCTCTGCTCCGCTAAGCCCGACATGATTGCCCGGAAGGTGCTGGCGTGGGCCACCCAAAATGGACACGCAAATTGGCCGTGAATGTAGCATACGCATGTACGCATGTACATACACACAAACGCACGTATATACCAAATCACAACCAGCTTTAAAGCTCCAACTTTCGTTACTCTTCCGTTTGCGTTAGACGTGTGTTGGAGAGTGAAAACAAAATTGGAAACGATTCGTGTTCGAAGGACCAAAAAATGGTTCGCGCGTTGCGAGCGCGTACATTTAGCCATCGATCGAAAACAATTTATTCGAACCGGGGTGCTAATGGAGCTTTGGTAGTTATTAGAGTGTTTTATTAAAGAGGACGCACTTTTCATGTTTACAGCCACTGTTTGTTCGGGGTGCCACTCCTGGTGCCTCGGACGCCGAACCGACATTACCGCTGGGATGGTGTGTAGGGTTGGGTAACTGTTGATTTGCGATGCTTTGCATTGATTCATTTGGAATAAATCTTAAAGCAAGTCAATGCATCTGAGGAACAAATTAATATTTAAAATCCAAGAATCATAAATGTATTGTACTTCAAAAATTAATAAATCTCAAAAATATTAAATATGGGTTAAAAAAGAACTACTTTTATTAAAATAAACATAATAAGAAATTTTTAATTTTAAAAATTACAAACGAATTGAGTTCTAATGCGTGAGATAAATAAAATATGTTTTTGCAATGAGACAATTATAATTTACTTCTTCTTTGCTGGTTCGTGTGGCATTTATTAAGCTTGTGAGCCTTTAAAGGCTCGGAGCTCTTTTTTCGTTTTTTTGAAAATTCGGAAATTCATCCAAGATTCATAAATCTTGGGAGATTTCATTCGTGAGTCGAGTCACTACTCACCAGCGACTCATTTGAATTATTCTATACGAATAGCTCATACGGCACTACACCCTGACTACCTGTTTTTCGTCCCGGCTTCGTTCGCGTCACAGTGTGGTGTGTGGATTTATTTTTTTTTGTTTCTTCTTCAAACACACCACAAACACGAGATCTACCGCTACCGAGACCGCCGTAGAGAGTGTTGATACATGGGACCACCGTTGCTGCTGGTCAGGACGCGATCACGCGTTAGGTTAGGGGTTTTTAGCGTCCGTAAGTAAACTCTAGTAAACAGTGGCTTAGAAGAGGCACTGACACTCTGCTCCTCCAACGGCAAATCAAAGCCACCACAAGCCGATATTCAAACACTGGCAAATGTATCTGCACTCGCCCCGAACACCCAAGAGAGATTGTGCTCGGATGCTGGTTGCTTTAGCTCAGCAGATGCCATCTTTTTTGTTTTGTTTTGTTTTGGCTTTGCACTGAGCTGCTGCCGGTACGTTCCGAGTTTTGATTATTCAATTTTCGGTAAGCCTACTCTGCCCACTCGTGCTTGTGCCTCGGTGTGTTGCGAACTGTCGGAGGCACTAGGAGGGAAGGCACCACGCTTCCCGGTGCAGCAGTGGCAGCAATTCAATACACTACAATACTACTACCACCCATTCGTTCGATTACGAATTGCGTTTCCGGCGAGGCACTGTACAGCGCTCCACCCGGAACGCGGCACTGCACAGATAACTTCGTTTTCGCTGCAGATTACGCAAACACCGTGCAGGCTCAAGAGTTGCATGAGGGCATTTTTGTGTTGCTGTTGTTTTCCTATAACATTTTATCCTTCTGTCGGGCGCCTATGACGAAATAGCGCCGCCAAAATGCAGATTCCTGTACCGGCCTTAGACGTAGTGTTGTAAAAAAAAAAACAACAACACAACGACAACAAAACCTTATCACATCAATTTAGCGGAGGGTTGAGTTGCAAAAAAAAATTATACACGGGGCGGCTTAGGACAGGAGATGTATGACATCGTGAAGGTGTGACATAAAAATTGTAATCACATAAATTCGTTTCCAGTGCGTGGGGACCGCACAGGTGAAACGTCATCGATAGATGCCAAGCACACGTGAGTTTACGGTACACTCAAAAATAACAACAGCACCCATAAAACCGGCCTGCATCACACAAATTCATTACGTTTGCGTTGCGTTCACTGAGAGAGATAGAGAGAGATAGAGAGAGAGAGAGAGAGAGAGAGAGAGATAAAAATCACACAAGAACAAAACAATAACACAAATGGGGGAGCAGCCATCTCCACGCTCACAGGTGCACATGATAGTGAAGCGTCCAAGCTGATCCGCTACGGGGATCCGACATCCGACACACACGCGTGAGGCGAAAGCGTCTCCAGCGGGAGGGACGCCACCGAATGGGCATGGGGTTTGGCTCTGCGTGAGTGAGCCCCTTCATCTTATCCCGGGCCGGGAGCCGGTTTCTCCGCGCGATGAAAGTGAAATGGCTCTCGGAATGTCACGGCAGACCTATTAACGTGTGTGTGTGTGTGTTTCGTCACTAGCAAAAATAAAAATAAGCCATCGAAACAAACCATCATCCAGGCAGCAGCTCCGGGAGAAAGAGAGAGAGAGAGAGAGAGAGCGTGAGACCAGCAAACCACTTTCAGTTTTTCGTTCACCTTTATAGCTTCACTTTCGCTCGGTTGTAAAACCTTCTGGTGGTGTGGGCCGTAGCAATGGCAGCAGAAGAAGAAGAAGATATAAAAAGGTGAAACAATCCCCTCTAGGACGCTTGGTGAAGCGCACGGAAGAGGCTGTTCTAGCCCGCGTTGCATTGTAACTGCTTCATTTGTTGCTTGTGGCGTCCTTGCTGTGTTGTTATTGTTTGCGTTAACCCTCGGATAGCAAGACGCTGGTACGAGGTGTGACGTAGCGTACCTGCAATGTATATCATTTCGTGAGCTTTTTTTTCCTTCAAAACTGTTTGTAAAGGATATTAAAAATAATTCAAACGTCCATCAATTGAGCATGTTTCTACTACCGGTATGTAAACTGTCTCTCCCGGTGACATTTAACGACCTTCCAGGATAGCAGATTGGGTTGGAAATCGCGGGCCGGATCATCCTCGTGCCCGGGCGATGCGTCTGTATCGTTTGCGCCGCGCGAAAGCGAAAGTTGTTCCAGTGTGTGCAACGCGAAAAGTCAAACCCACCTTTTGCATCCCGCCCGTGTGTGCGTGTGAGTGTGGGTAGCGAGATACGGAGAAAGTGGTCCGGCACGAGTCGAGTGACCTTTTCCGACACGCTCTTGATCGGGTTTTGGCCGTTGTGGTTGCATCGTACGTACGACGTGGACACACATTATGAAACCAGCAAGCAGCAGAGTGAAGGTTATGCATGGTTTCGTCGCACAGTGCAATTTCTAGCTGGTTAAGGTCGATCCTGTATAAAGATGTTAGATAGCCGACGAAGACATTTTGGGAGAAAAAAAAACATGATAACACTGTGCAATACAAAACATTACAAGGCAGCAAAGAAGCTCCCAGCTGTGCCAGCGGAGCGGAAACCTCGAGTTACCGCGCAGCAAGAGCCGACAGTGCAAAGCCTGAGTGGCGTCCTTCTCGGCCCTGCAAGGGTTAATGACGCGCAATGATGGCTGCTTGCAGCCGCAATGATAAGCACGCGCTATCGTGCTCTCGTATCATTTTTCCCCTCTTCTTTCATTGCAGTGTGTGTTTTTTTTTTCTCCGCCTGTGTGTATATGTGTGTGTCTCGCAACAAAATAACACTCCATTACATCACAGAGCTACCGGATCACGTCCGTTAATGAAAGTGAAGCTGAGCGACGTGCAAGAAAATGGAAACCAAACCCGATGATATCGAGCAGCGCTCGAATGTACAGAATGCAATCGACAGCCCTGTCGATCTGTTCAGTCTGTGTCCGGCACAACTTGTCTGTCAGCGCGTCGGTACACCCCACGTCCACTTGCAGTACTACTAGGCGTGTCTGTAGCGGGTTTCGCACGCTTGCTGGAGTTAGCTCGACCTTCCTCGTTCCACGGTTCGGCACCTATTTTTGGATGCATGGATTTGCATGGATCGATTTATCTACATGAAACAAACCGACCCGGGGTGGAGTCACCCTTTACCACACTCGCAAGACCACTCGTAGGTGTCGTAAGCGCACCTCTCCCTGCGCACCGTTTAACGTTGGACCGAAACCGGTTGGCGCAGGGAAGACTTTGGGGCAAACATACCAACAACAACAAAAAAAACCAACCCCTCCACGACGTGTCGAAGATGCGACGTGTCGGGCGCAGCGTGTTGAGCCGAACGGCAAAGCCTTTAGCACCGTGAAGCACTGCTCCTTCTCTGCTGCTGCTGCTGCTGCTGTTGTCAGGGCGGAAAGGATACGAAAAATCGATGCAATCGAGGGAGTTTTTTTTTTTGGGGAGTTCGCGCATTTGCATAAATAGTAAACAACACCAATCACACGAAAAACCACCTCTCGTGTAGTATTAGCATAATTTATTCCGGCAGGGTTGGATCTTTTTTTTTCTTCATCTTTTTGCTTGCGGGCGTAGCGTAAGCATGTGTGCGATGGGGAAGACGGTTTGAAGCGGGTGAGGTGCAAGAAAAGGAGTTGAGGAGCGTTAGCGGCTTCAACTTTCGTAACAAAAAAAAAACGGAAGACACTCTTACGGGGAAGCCAACGAATGGCGATTGGCTGCAAAAGGCCGCTGGAAAATCGTAGCCTAACACCCCGTACCCAAAATATCATCGATATAGCAAACGTGTGTGTGTGTGTGTGTGTGTGTGTGTGTGTTAAGGACGTTATCAAAAAAAAGAGCCACTCCTTCCTCCTCCTTCTCCCAAACACTGTGCGGTTGGGTTGGGAAATTATTTATATCACCTCTATTATCTAATCCCACCTTCTTTTTCTGTTGTTGTTCCTCCTCCCGGGTTTTGAGCTAGTTTCGGGAGCCTCAACCCACACGGTCGTGATTCTGCTCTTCCCGCCGGCACCGTTATTATCGGTGGCTGCGTGGGGCAATTGTGCAACGCGCTATCAGAGCGCTGTTGTGCAACGGCGGTTGCCTTCCCCGCAAGGCACAAAACGGCCGATAAAAGTTCAGTTCAGCAGTGAAAGTTGCAACCCTGGGGGGGGGGGGGGAGGGATGCATTGCTGGTGGAAGTGCTGATGATGATGCAGCTGGGCAACAGAGAAAAGGGCCTTTCATGTGCCTCTTACACCGGCAAGGTAAAAAGGCCCAGGAGGGAGAGAGAGAGCGATGTTTGGAGACATTCGGAGTCGAACGAATTCCTTGGAGTGGTTTTCTGTTTTCTACTCCAACAAAAAAAAAACTCTTCCCTTGCCTGGGATACGTCCCGGATCAGGTAAACTTTTTAATTAGCTTCCCGGAGACTAAATCGGTTCAGATCTGCCGGAGCTGCACAAGTACGTACAGTAGGCTATCCGAGGAAGATAAACAAACAAACAAAAAGTAACATCACAAGGTCTGGTCGTAGTAGGATATCTGGACTAGTGGTGTGCTCTCTGGAGTTGTCTGGAGTCAGACATCCGGTATCGTCTGGAGGCGGCTGGAGTCGTCAGGAGTCGTCAGGAGTCGTCTGAAGTCGGTCTTCAGACGGCTTCTAAAGACTTCGTACGATTCCGGAAAATGCTGATGCGACTTCAGATTTTTGCCAACTATACCCATCATTAATCTGGACGGCTCAGCGATATCCTGACGCACATCTTGATTATCGCCTACTCTGCACACCAGCTCTACTTACTTGGTCAACCTGGCTGAGAAGGAAGCACAATATTTCGTAGCATATTTTTACGCACCTCCGTCCAACAATGCTCTCATCCCTCTATTCCACAAACACACGAGAGTCTGCAGAACGGCCTTCAGAGACGTCTGGCAGCCCCGTGTGGCAGAGCGTTAATATCTCCTACCTGCTTGCTTGTAATCCTCCAAGCTTCCCCAAGAGGTCGAGCCCCCGGAGGCGCCCCAAAAACCCACCCCCCTTTATCGGCCGCCTAGCCATTCTAAATCTAAATCCATTTTACACGGCTTCATTTGCATACGCAAGTTGCTGCCCCAGGTACTGATGTTCTTGCCATACATTGTTTGTTTTCTTCGTCTATTCCCAACAGCCCAGCAGAACAAGGAGGAGAAGGAGTTCAAGTGTCCGGTCGAGCAGGGCAACGGTAACTTTGCCGACCCGGTCACATGCCGCCGATTTTATCAGGTACGTAGGGCTAACCAAAAACACGACAGGCAGCACATGCTCCGGATGTGTTGGCGTTGCTGGCAATGGATTCCAGAGGGCGTAGGAGTACGTGGAGTGCTGCGGACGATAATCGGCTTCGGCTTGTTTTTTTTCGGTCTGTCTTTTTCGGTTTGTTTTTTTTTTGCGGTGATCTTCTAACACGTTCCCTCCAACCCACACTTAATTAAGCCACAGATAGCCCTGGCCTCTCGACAGTGAGATCTTCAGCAGCAAGGTCATCCGGAGCCCCGTGAACGAAGACCAGTAAGGCACGGTTGTGGCGGCGTTGCTATGTTTGCTACCAGGCCACTGTTTTCGCAACCCCGGGCTTTTCCAACGGCACGTCCTTGATGTTCGAGCATCCTCCCCCCGGGGTAGCAACAACTTGATTGCGCGCCATATCATTTTGCTGGAAGCGGGCGGCCGAGACACCTTTTGTCGGGTCTCCTTGGGAACACCGGAGGCCCCAGACACTTCAGGACAGGTTTTCTTTTGTTTCGGGGGCAACTTCCAGGCAGGTTCCAGTTTTTTCTTTCTTTTTTTTGTTGTGCCGTTTTCGAAGATTTCGAGACATCGTTACGGACATCTTCAGTGTCTAGCGATTACGCCACGCGGAAACCGGATCGGACGTGTGTGTGTGTGTGTATGTGTGTGTCTGACGCCTGCAAAAGCAACGTTAACGGGGTGATCCAGATGGCGTCTGGTGCCTTGACATTTAGGCTCGAGACACCGACATGCTGCTTCGCGTGTGCCAATTTTGTGATCGATCAACGTCGACATTATTGGTTGATTTCCAGTAATGCCTAACAACAGCAACAAAAAAAAAACAACGACATTGTACTACACTCCCATTGGAAATTGGAAGCATTGAAGCTCGGGATGAATAAATTGCGCCCAACTATTGATAAAGCACGAAGATCTCCGTCCCTGCAGACGCAGACATTGCACAATAACAAAACAAAGGCTGTACGATGGCAAATGCCGTTGGCACACCGACCTGTGGCATATTCAGAAGGTGGTTACACCGGTAGCATTCAGCTGGCAGCCCCTCCGAAACACCCACCCACACAAACAGCAGGCCTTAGGCCAGCTGCCCAAAGGTAAACGTGCCACACTTTGCAAGAAGACGCTGGCACGCGGAGCGTTGCAAATGTAATCAACATAAATTCCACACCGTCCTCGGTCCTACATTCGGCCCTGGTAGCTGCACAATCTCACACTGTAGACCCCTCCCCCCCCCCCCCTCGTTTACCTCTGTCACCCTGCCACTGTCTAAAACAAGAGAAAATGATAACGCATAATAGACGATGAAATAGCAAGCAGACACAAAGTTCACCCTCGAGAAGAATATAGCAACAGCCGAAGAAAGAAAAAAAAACGTATCGCAATTACGCGGACACCATTATAACACCGACGCGCCAAGAAACCTGGACCAACAAAAAAATTGCCAAAACCGGGACACACGCACGCACTTTGACAACAACAAAAATATGTCTCGTTACATTCGTATATTATTGTCACTACCCGTACCCGAGGTCCAGGACACGCGTTTGCAAAGGGACACCCGCAAAGAGCCTTTTCCGGAACTGGCAAGTCGTAGCCAGGCCGGTGCAAGAATGATAATAATTACATTCAGCAAACTTTTATTACTATTTCACGTACCGCTCCCCAGTTTTTTTTTTTGTTTTGGTTTGCTTTCCTTCCTTCGTTAAATTCTCTTTTGTGTCTTGTTGTATGTTTTTGGTTGACTTGCAAGCGAACAGCTGGGAAGGAGTGACTTAGGAAATTGCTACTCTCTCTCCTAATAGCTAGAGCTGTGTACAGGAGGAGATGCAGGCGATGTGGTTATTATCAGTGCTGCAAAATGTCACTGTCAATGTCATCAAAAAATCTGCCTGAAACAAAATCCATATCAGCGTCACGTACTCAATTGTGATAATCAGAGGTGATACTTAAAACGATTGCTGTGATCAATGTGCCCGTTTTGGTGCCATTTTTACGTTTGATCAGTTACTATGTCATGCCTTTTGTTTTACTGTGATCAATTGTGCAAAATGTCACTGATATAGTCGTGACAAATTCCGACTGAAACAAAATAATGTCAGCATCACGAGCTCTACTGTGATGATCAGAGGTGAGACTTAAACAGTAGTTGCGACCATCACATGCTTGATGGCATTTTGTGATACCAACTCTTGGTCATTCGCTTGGTCGTGACATTTTCTGTCGGTGATCATCACGATAGTCATGGGAGATATGCGGTGCAGGCGAGTGGTTCCAAGAAACAAATTGAGCATGATTTCTCGTGCTGTTTGCACAGACAGACAGACCATCAAAGCCGACAGAGGGAGAAAGCATGCTCATTTTGTTGAATGGGACCACACGCCAAGTATATTCCAAGAAGGTCGTGATTATCACCAACAGAAAATGTCACGACCAAGTGAGTGATCAAGAGATGGGTGCTAAACAAAATGTCACTAAACATGTGGTTGGTCCTCCAACTGTTTGAGTCTCACCTCTGATCATCTGCGTTGTGTACGTGAGCTGATTTGAGTTTCGTTTCAGTCATGAGTGTTGATGATTGAAACATGGGCGTTTGGCAGCACTGTTCACAGCCAAAAAAAAAATCATGATTATTCAGAAAATTCACACGTCGTGTTCAGCATGTCATGACGCACTTTTATTGACTATCAAGCAATGAGCATCAAGCTACCATGGATATGTTCATTGTTTTTTCGTTTTGTGAAAATCTCGTGATACTCATGACATTTTGCAGCACTGGTTATTATTACCG
This sequence comes from Anopheles gambiae, assembly GCF_943734735.2. Lineage (NCBI taxonomy): Eukaryota > Metazoa > Arthropoda > Insecta > Diptera > Culicidae > Anopheles > Anopheles gambiae. The sequence goes on along the minus strand of NC_064600.1, from coordinate 6,408,098 downwards.
CTTATGCTTTTAAAGTTTTCTTCGCACTCGCACTACCCCAAAATTCGCACCACAGTGTGCCTGGAGTGCACCCCTCCCCGCAGGAGCATATTTTTATTGCAGCGAGTTTTTCTGCCTTCCCTTCCGGCGGATTAAAGGAAATTGTGATTCTGACAGTGAACGGTGGCGCGTGCTTCCTGCATTGAAGCGACCTGTCCTGTGACCTACCTGGAAAGGGGCAGCAACGTTCTTTTTTTTGTTTTGCTTGATATCCCGTTGTTCCACAACCTGACGTATCCGCCTGTACCGGCACATTTGGCCGGCCGAGAAGACACAGGACAGCCCGAAATTGGATAACTATTTCGGGTTGGTGGTGTTTCGTAACGACCTACCGTAATGGTGCTGCCATTGAAGACGCTTTAAGCGGTCTGCCGAACCCTGCTGGACCCTGCTACACCTTCCCTTCTTCCATCTCCTCGTGCGTCGTAAGATCTTACACAACCGGGTCAACCTTGGTGCTGGCTGCCATGCAGTTGGTTCCTCTCCAACATTCTTGCCCAGTTTGGTCCAGCGAGCTAAACGGTAAGAAAGAAACGACTTCGCCTCATCATAGTCACCTCACCGTCGCATACGTCCTTTTCCCCCAACGTCCACGTCCCGGCGTCGCGGCAGAGTTGCTTCCGGGTGGAGGGCACCGAGCAGCGGGAAATATTATGCTCCAAGTATTAAAGATAACCATAAACTTTGTAAAGCGAAAGCCCGGACACCTACATGGGCCTTGTTTCGAGCTGCTCCTTTTTTTTTTTTTTTTTTGGAGGATCTTCTCTTGCACGCTCCTCTTTGTTTGTCTTCCATTTTGCTGGCGTGACTGTTGTTCAGGGGATGAAAATTTTCGCCAACACTGCGAGCAGCCCGTGAGGCGCACAAGTGAAGCCAATTTGGCCGTGTGTGTGTGTGGTCGGTAGCAGACCGGTGCGATTAAATAACGAACCTAAGTAGTTGATTTACAGGCCCATTCGTCCGAGGTTTTGATTGTATGGCCCCGGACCCTCTCGGGAGGAAAGTGGCTAGCCGGCGCTGGGCTGACGCTGACGCAACTACCTGCATTGGGCCGTGGCGAGGTCGATTTTCAGTAATGTGCGCTTAGTATAATGCCCGTCCCGGGCCAATGTGCTGCCACCAGCACCGATTATCGTTCAGCAAGATTCAGGAAGTTCGTCGCTTAGTATCTCTCTCTATCGTTTTTCTCTTGTGGGCAATCCCGTCAGCATGGGAAGGGGATTTGGACGAGATGGTAACTACGCCAGCGTAAAATTTCATATCCTGGTAGTTTTGGGTATCGACAAAAAAAAAGAGGTTATCCCGTTTAGCCATCCCGGGACGTTTTGCGTTCCCCGAACGTCCCAACAATTCGTACCTCCTCGTTCCGGCTGCGAACTCCAAATTCCACACACACAAAAAAAAAATGCCCGACGTAACACAATTTACTCTCCTTCCCCCCCCCCCCCCCTGCGTGCCTGTCCGTGTGTGTATTTTCATGCATCTTCTATTTCTTCGTGTATGTTTTCCGCATCTCCCCTTAGTGCGTTGATGGATTTCCGTACCTAAATCGCTGCCCATCCGGTCTGTACTTCGATGACATCCAGAAGTACTGCACTTTCAAGGCGGAGGCGAAGTGTGGCCCACTAGCAGCAAGTAAGTAGTTACCACCGTGTGTGTGTGCGTGTGTGTGTGTTTGAGTGTGCTAACTGCCGGCGTGCTAAATACAATTTCCGCCCATTTTCGCTTCGTCGGTGTGTTAACCTTTTTCTTCCTGCAATTATTTATTTATTTTTTCTTTCTCTCTCTCTCTCTTTCTATCTCCTTCTTTCTCTCTCTACCTCTTTCATACTCGCACCAGCACCGGCAGCGACAACCGAATCGCCGATCGATCTGGCGAAAAAGTGTAACCCGGCGGAATGTGAGCTGCCGTACTGCTACTGCAACAAGGACGGCACCCTGATTCCGAAGGGGCTCGACCCAGAGGAGGTAGGTGAAGTCGGCATCGGGGTTTTTTTTTTGTATATTTAGTTGTCATTCCCTTTCGTGTGTGTATGTGTGTGTGTCTCCATACCCGAACATCCTCAAAGTTCCAATTCGGTTTGCTTCCGGTTGCGCGACGCTGAAAACGAGATATGATGTACAGCACCGCGATGCCTATCTCTGGCACGGCTTTACAGAATCAATATGGCAGACACAAACACACTTACACATACGCGGTAGTGGCATCGCTGGCAGTTGTGCAACAAGACCAGCCAGCACAAAAAGTATCCTACTGCGAGGACCAACTATTCGAGCGGGGCGGGGAAATGTTAACAACTTGGCATTTGGCACGACCAGCCGCAGCTGCAGCAGTATCTCCAGCCAAATGCGCTATCTTCACCGACCAGACCCACCGACGGGGCATTATTGCTGGCAGTGCTTATCAGTTGCAGCCTGCAAGCTCTACATTAGCAGCATCAGCAATCTGATCATCTTCATCTTCTCCTATTCGGGATATTCGGGCGAATTAGGGAGATTGCTCTTTCAAAAAAAAAAAAAAAAACAGGAGTTCCTAGCAAACCTCCACAGCTTCCAAGCTGCTGAGTGCAGTTGCCGATTAGCAAACTCAGGTTTGCATCGCAGACCCAGATCTTAACCCACTCCACAGGAGTAGCAGAGCAACTGGAGGATATTATCGGTTGTTTACATGCTCCCCACACACACACACACACACAGCCAACTCCACACATGCCCCCTTGGCTGGGTGTGGTGTGGTAGTTGTCTAGGTGCTTCGGGTGTCTGCATCCCAAAATATCCCAATGTTCCTAATTTCCGACAGTGCGGCTTGTTGCCTACGATAACGACGACTACCGCAGATGCAGACCCCACCGACTACACAGATGGCGCTGATAAGGTCGTCACGCTCAGCTCAGCCAGGAAATTGCCATTATCGATGTACATTTATCCGTATTTTGTTTTCGACTTTTGTTCTCCTACTGTACTGTCTCATCTTCCCATCTTCAAACGCCAATATCTAACTACTCTATTAACGAACTCCCCACTTCTCAGACGCCCCAGATCATACTGCTCACCTTCGACGGTGCCGTCAATCTGAACAACTACGAACACTACCGGAAGGTGTTTAACGGCAAGCGCAAAAACCCGAACGGCTGCGACATCAAGGGTACGTTCTTCATCTCGCACGAGTACAGGTAAGGCTTACCGAGGGGCATTTCATTACGGTAAAAGGGTTTGGCTCCGCGAAGGCATTAGATTTCAGTGTAGTTGTTTTTTTTTTTTTTTTGTTTGAGGAACACGCGCGCGAACACGAAAATCCTAGCGCTTCTTCCTCCTTCCCCCTCCAGTACAAAGCGCAACGCTGCCGAGGTACATCCATTTGCAGGTTTTTAGCAGTTTTAGCATTTGCGTGATGAACCGGCCAAAAAAAAAAGCTCCAAAAAAGTAACCCCAAAGAACACTATCGCCCAAATGTAGCACCCAAATCCCGGGCAGATTCCAGATGAGCCGCGTCGTGCATAAATGGGGTTTCGGTTTCAATTTTTGTAAAAACTCTGAGCGACACCGGTTGGGTTTTGGGCACGGTGATTCAACATCCTGAGGGTCCACCGGGTGCTGGTGGCAATTAGGATGCCTGAGGCACGGCTGCCTGACAGAAACAATTTTACATGGTATCGTTTTTTTTTTTGTGTTAAATCCTCCCTCGCGGCTATGCTGTCTACGTCCACGTCCAAGAATATCTTCCAGGATATTCAAAAAAAAACAAGGCAAACCACCATTTAAAAGGGGTTATTGATGGGTGGGACGAAGCTGCACCTCTCCACACACACACACATACATCCACAGAGAGACACCGAATTTTTTGGTAATTTAGCTAATGTCTTGGCTGCCGGAGGCGACAACTTGCTACCGGAACAGTCCGGAACGCTCATTTCAGAACGCGCAACCCTGCGCAAAAAACTCCCACCGCTTCTTCCCTCGGCACAGGTAGGTGCAGGCGATTTGCGGGCGATTTTTCTTCATCACCTCGCGGGCGTTTTGCTGCAACTCGCCCCTGACGCAAATTTCGAATGCTAAACACCGCAACCATCCAAGGCTGGTCGAGGATCCGGATCCGGAAGCACTTGCCGCCAGGCACGGAAGGGATGGCAGATAAAAAAAGAAAGGGATCCGCTGCACAGCTGTCGAGAAATGTGGGGAGGCGGGGCGCTCGAGTCGCCGGTGTCGGAGCATTACTTCACCATTAAAAATGAAAAATTGTGCAATAAATTCTTCCCGAGCGCGCGTTTCTCCGGCGGGCTTTTTGCTCGCCCCTAGTGCCCACCGCCGACCAATTCTATTCCATATATTTTAGAACGGTAGGGGTTGCTTCCTCTCTCTCTCTCTGTGTGTTTGCCGCAATGGTGATAGCTGGCGCTGAGGCGCTTCAAATAAAAACGGACGTTTTAGCGTAACTCGCCACAGCAAAATGTGCAACCTCCGTACGCAGCGGGAAGAAGCGCCGGTGGGACGAAAGGGCGAATTGAAATTGTCTTTGTAAGGACCTCACATCACCGTCCCATCCGGCGTTCCGTGTGGGTGTGTGGTTCGGTGTTGCCTTTCATCTTGCCGAGCCGAGTTCCTTGTCGAGCTGTGAGCGGGGCGCAAAAGCCGTAGGAGGGATAGCCATCGCTCGGTCGCTATTTTGTTCAGGTTCAATTTTCGTCCATCATCCCGCCTGCTTTTTTTTTTTGTGCTCAACCACCAATCTCTGGTTCCGCGATGAGTTGTGCTCACCTTTATCCTTTCGTGCAGCTGCGTCTGTGCCGACAGCGTTTATTCCCCCCTTTAGCCGCGCATTAAATGGTGCTTTCGATGCGGTTTTTTTTCTTTTCTTTCGTTCGAGCAATCCTTCCAGCAATGCAGACTGCAGCGGATCTGCATGCTCGCACGGATGGTTGGCCAGCAATCCCCCAACGCGGGGGAACGTCCGGAAGCAATGTCATAATCAATTTTTATGATTACATTTTTTCACGCCGTGACAGAAATTGATGGGAAATTTCATTACATCTAATCGAAACGATGCGGCGGATCGGAACGTTACGGGCGGCTGCTCTGATCCCGCACATCATACATGACAGAGCGTAGGGAGAAGAGATAGGAGATTAGGGGCTTGCTTTTTTTTATTATTTTGGTTGGATCCGATCGCGCACATAGACGACCCACTCGTGATGGATGGCAGGGAAAGCCCACCCGCGAGCCATATATTACCTTATGGTTGGTCTTTCAATGGGAAGACCTAGTCGGTCGATGGAGATGAAAATGCGAAACGGGAAAAAACTAATCTTAGGTCCGCGTGATGCGTTATTCTTCGTATGCCTGTGCGTCTATTGTAGGGCGCGTAATTAAAGAACGATGTTGGGATAGGACGTAAGATGTTAATCCTAGACAAGGTGCGAGAAGTTGCGCGTCTCGCAACATTCCATTCTTGAGCGAGAGCGAGTTCATCCAGATATTCGGCAGACTTGGAATTCTTCATTGTTGGTCGGTTGCAATGATGGACAACTACACCTCAACTTCTCCAAGATGTCTGTCCAGGCTTTTTAAACCAGCTAACAACAGCTCGATCTCCCACCGCATCCCAGTACTGACGCTATCCCTCCTTCCTACCTACCTTCCAGCAACTACCAGCAGATCCAGACGCTCGCGAACGATGGGCACGAGATCGCGGTCGAAACCATCTCGCTCCAGATGGGCCTGCAGGACAAGGGATACGAGGAGTGGGTCGGCGAGATGATTGGCATGCGGTCGATCCTGAAGCACTTCTCCAACGTGTCGGCGAACGAGATCAATGGAATGCGCGCACCGTTCCTGAAGCCTGGCCGCAACACCCAGTACAAGGTGATCGAGGACTTTGGCTTCATCTACGATAGCTCGGTGAGCGTGCCGCCCAGCCCGATCCCGGTCTGGCCGTACACGCTCGACTACAAGATACCGCACGAGTGCAAGAGCGGCACCTGTCCGACCAAGTCGTTCCCGGGCATCTGGGAGGTGCCGCTGAACGCGCACTTCGTCGAGAGCTACGAGGGCGGCCACTGCCCGTACATGGACCAGTGCGTGCTGCACAATCACGACGCGGAGGACGTGTTCGCCTGGCTGCAGGAGGACTTTGAGCGGTACTACTACCAGAACAAAGCACCGTACATGATGCCGTTCCACACGAACTGGTTCCAGATCAAGGAGCTCGAGCGGGGCCTGCACAAGTTCCTCGACTGGACGCAAACGCTGTAGGTGTTTTTGGGAGTTTCTTGGCCAGTGTTCGCTATTCTAATCTCCCTCTATCTGTCTCTCACCTCGCTCAGACCCGACGTATGGTTCGTGACGATCACGCAGGCCCTCACCTGGATCACCGACCCGAAGACGAACAAGCAGCTCGGCGGGTACGAGCCGTGGAACTGCAAGAGCAAATCGACCCAGACGCCGAAACCGTGCAACATCTCGAACAAGTGTGCGCTCGCGTTCAAGGAGCCGACCTCGAACATCAGCGACACGCGCTACATGGAGACCTGCTTCGACTGTCCCGCCGTCTACCCGTGGCTGGGCGACTCGCACGGTTCTGGCATCCCCGGCCGTGACAACTACATCGACCAGTCGGAGGGCGGCGGTGCTAGTGCCGGCCGCGACCAGGGCGACGAGGAGGAGCAAAAGTAGTGGGGGTCTCCACCCCAACACCAGGCGGAGCGGACGCCTTTCGGGCCCTGCTGTCCCGGTATTTTAGATGTAACGATATTTTTTTTTTTTACGAAAAAGCAATCATTCGAGCTCGAAACCAGCACGAGGAGGAAGGGGGCTTCGATCATGAAAATGCAGGGGGGACTCGACTTGTAATGGAGAGGTGTCCCATCCCCGAAGCCGGATGGATTTTGGTTGACTTCCCGATCGATACAGAAACGTTAAATAAACTCACACCAACAACTGTGGAAATTGTTTTGTTTTTTTGTTTTTTTTTTTTTTTTTTTTTTTTTTTGTTGCAAATTCCATCATTGATCATCATATTACGGTGTCGCTTGGATGTACTAAGGGGTCACGTACACACTGTGCCATTGCCATTTAAATCGTCTAGATTCCGGCCAATTACATTCATCAACAAAAAGGTAAGCGATTTGATTCCAATCGTGTACAGAGTGACTAACCCAAACGGACCATGAAGATAAATTCATCTTGCATGTACATGTAGGCCTAAGGGCGAGACATCCATGAACCATATTTCAGTTTGCATTTTTTATGCATCATGTTCCTGTGCAATGATTTTTGTGGTATGTTGTTTAGACGACAGAAACCTAAAAAATTTGGCAAAAAAATCCAATCGCAAGTGCCAGAAAACTAATGCTACAAATAAAATTGCTTCCCTTGCTGCCTTGAAGCTGTATATTAGTGCCTGCATTAAGAATTGAAGGCTTCAGATCTTAATTGAAGCATTGGTACCATTTTCCTGGGAAGTTGATCCGGCTGTTAGAGGCCACCATGACCAGGGTACAGTGCAAGGCGAGAGTGTCAAACTGTCTGCTCGTCAACATCACCCTGGAACGCGGGGCTAGACAACGACATCCGTGGCACGATCCTCTACCGGTCTCTCCTATTTCTTGGCTTCGCAGATGACACCGACATCATCGGCAGGACAACAGCGAAGGTGTTTGAGACCTAAGCAGCAATAATTGAATTGAGGATCAATGCGAAGAAGACGAAGTACCTGCTTGCCGTAGGCTCAGTCCATGATAGGACCCAACTGGGAGGCAGTGTATTAGTTGACGGCGACAATCTCGAGGCGGTAGAAGGTGGTTCTGACTAGTGGTGTGAGCTCGAAATCGGACCTACCCAATTCCGCGTTCGGAATCAATTCTGGAGCCGATTTCGTGCTCGGTATCAATTCCGGAGCCGATTCTGGAGTCGACTCCAGAATCCGGAATCGGATTCAGAATTGACTCCAGGATAGGAATTAGCTCCGGATTGAGAATCAGATCTTGAATTGAAATAAGAAGTTTTAGAAGCGAAATCAGTCCGGGAATCTCCATGAGAATGGATCGTGTAAGAGTAAATTTGAATTCTTTGCGACAGTCAATATCCTTGGACGCAAACGCCTATTCTTATGGAGATGCCGAAACCGACTCCGATCTCAAAGCCGATTCTGATTTTGGAGCCAATTCCGATTCGGAAACCGATCCAGGAAACTGATTCCGGGCCTACTACTATCTGGAACCCGACGAAAACTTCATTGTTCCCATCACTAGTTCTGCCGCATCCGGAGACGCATTGTGCAGAGGAATCGTACATACTATGGGCCTCGCCGACTGCTGAGATCCAGAAGACTTTGAGCCCGCACATTGATTTGCCCAGTGGTCCTCCATGGACACGAGTCTTGGACCATCCGAACGGAGGATGCAAACGCTTTGGGCGTGTTTGAGCGACGCATTCTCCGTACTATCTTTGGCGGTGTGTTTGAGCATGTAGTGTGGAGGAGAAGGATGTACCACGAGCTTGCTGAGCTGTACGGCGAACCGAGCATCCTTACAGTGGCGAAGCCTGGCAGGATACGATGGCTGGAGCATGTTATGAAGATGCCGTACTCATGCTCCACCAAGAAGGTGGAGGCCCCAGTTCGCCACGAGACGCAGGGGAGGACAGCGAGCACGATGGCTGGATCTGGCGAAGCGAGACCTGACGGAGATCGGGTGTCTGCATGGATGGGAGGCTGCACAGCCAAGGACCGAGCATTCTGGAGAATGATTGTTGACCGGGTAATGTCACGCCGACGTGCTCTATGGTGAGGAGGCCAACAAGAGAGAGAGAGAGAGAATTGTCTAGAGACATAGGAAACTCGACAGAAGAGCACGATACTTAAAAGAATTTGAAAAATAATCTGAAAAAAACAACTACTACGGACAAACAGGACATATAGCCTTAGCAGCTGGTCCTAAACTATAGTCTAATGAATGTCGAGCGTACACCGAGCTTGTTATTTTGAAATAGTATTTTACGGGATTGAATTGTTCGCTTCCAATGTTGAGCTGGCTAGCGAAACCCTGCAAGGGTGTTTCCTTATTAACACCAATCCGTATAGGGAAATGATATAAATCGTTAAGGTTTATCAGTTGCTAAGTAAGTTTCCGGAGCGTTCAGGACATATGCTTGCAAGATTCATGCACAATTCTAGATAGCAATTCATGCATTCGTTTAAAACGTAAATGGAGACTATTGCCGTTTTCAAAAAAAAATCCTATAGGATATGCATAAGTCTGACCTAAGATGTGCTGAAACTGTATTAATCATTCAGAATAAAAAAATCATTATGATGCAAGACTTTTCGTTGATTGCAGATTCACTTTGGCCATGGAATATTGCCTGTTGAATCGTCACATTGATAGAAGGTTTGATTGGATGCAGAAGATTCGGATATTACAGAGCGTTTACTTCCTACTAAACAATTCTTTTTACACCAATTACCACCACGCTTTATGTTACACAAAGATTAATTTAATAACAGTTGATCGTTCTTCTACCACAGTACAAAGTTGGCAACGCGTACCACGAAAAAAAAAACAAAGATTTCACTATAAATGTGCAGCCCAAATCAGAAGTAAAAACATAGTAAGACGGTTAAACAATTACTAAGAAGAGTTGTTGCGAGAAGACAATTGCACGTGCGCACACGCAGCGAAAGGTTAAACATAGCAATAGTCCTCCTCCCACCCAGAGCGGCAGGAGAGGAGGGTTCGCGAACCTGCGCCGCGGCCCACTCTTCGGGACGCATCCGCCTGTTTTGGTAGCGAAGGTTTAGGATGCGCCCGTCATACGTAGGAGTGTCCCTACGGGCCCCGGGTCACAGGTTCAGTTCGGAGAGAGATGCAACGGTGCCAAACGCGCCTACCAGCCCCAGCCCACAGTGTGTGTGTGTGTGTGTGGGCTAGGGTTCCGGCGTGTTGGCACTTTACCGCGCTCATCCGCCACCGGGAATGGTGCAGTCGGACAGGGTCATCGGGCGTCCGATTGGCCTCCGGCGCGGCCCACCACCGGGCGGACCACCACCACCCCCGCCGCCACTGCCCCCGTAGCCACGAGTCGTATCACGGCCGCCCGAACCACCGCCGCCCTGGAAATCCAGCATCGTGCGGAAGCTGCCGGAAGCGACAAGCAGAAAAAAAAATCATGAATAAACAAACGCCCACGAAGCAAAGGACTGTGGCGGGATATACTTACAACATTACCAGGAAGTTAAAGAACCCCATGATGAGGCCCTTTATGCGATCGACGCCCCATGGTTGGGCTTCCTGTACTGCGCCGTCTGTGGGAGGAAGCAAACGGAACGAAGGGAATTGTAAGCAAACCGCAACACAGAATGGACTTTCTTCTTTCTCAGTACTTACTTCTTGAAATGTACACCATTTTCAAGAAACGGCCCTCAGCTTACTTTACTGAGCTACTTTAATTGCGTACTTCCGTGGCTTTCCTTATTTTGGGTGCTTCACCAACATGACATGACATAAATTACAGCTGGCTCAAGGTGAAGGAACACGTCGGCTGTCAGGCGGTGCGTTTACGACCAACGGGGGTTCAGTGCTTCAAATCGTTCGTTCGACGGTAAAAGTGGGGGTAAAAGTAAGGCTCAGCCCTCTACGTTACGCTAGCGTTACGCGTAACGCCTGTTAATCACAAACCCAAGCAGCATTTTTGAACGTTTGTTTTAACCGCCGTGGATGAGCAAATTAATAGATTATTATGGCTTAATATTGTTTTCTTTTATATGATAATTAGAAAAGCTTTGTTGATAATTAGAAAAGTTGTCACAACTTCAAGAATTATAATTTTAACAATCTTATAAATTAAAGATGTAAATAATAAAAAAAATTATTATTTATTTATTTACCCAGTTATTGATAAAGTAGTATAATGAAATACTTACAAGTATTTATTAACTTCATTAACCTCATTTTAAAAAGAGCCCTTGCATCTAAAGTAATTTTTATTCAAAATGGCCAGAAACATAGATTGAAAAGGTAATAGTTTTATTTCATATATATAATTTAATTAAAAATATTTTAATATTTTATGTTTTCTAATCATAGAAAATGTTACTCCAATTGAAAGCTTTTGGGGTGTTCATGAGCTTCCTTCTTTCAGACTTTTTTTCATTAATCATAATGCAACAATGAAAAATTTTAAACCTGTTATTTAATTGTTATTTAAAAATTAAATCTCCTTGAAATCGGTTCATCTTACAGCAATTAACTTTTTTTTCATCTCAATTTAAAATATTTTTTATTCAAATAATGTACACTGGTCGGTCGCCTGGATGACAAAACTGTAGTAAAAATGTTGCTTGGGAATATTTTAAGGGATGTAACGCTTCTCCAATGTAACGTAGAGGGCTGAGCCTTACTTTTACCCGTTCGACACGCGTTGCTCGCCATTCAAACTGTAACGGAAATTGGCGTAACGAAAATTTAGATTATAGTTTTTTTTACGAACGTAACGTAGATATTCAATTGTTTCTCGTTAATGTCAAGAAAAATTCGTTCAAATAAATAATATAATTATTTAAATTGTTTCATGAAAATGTATCAATAGTAAGGATAAATTTTATATTTTAAATTATAAAAATAATGTTTCACAAGCAAAATTTTGCTTGTCATTTTTAGTTACTATTTTAAATCTTTAATTCCAAACTCAAAATCAAGAGATCACGTGTAGAAAATGTCCCAAAAAGATCCGAGATGATATCTTTTGGGATTTGAATCTACGACTGATACGTTCACTGACTTCATTTTCAACGATTTTTTACCTCCATGAAAAATAAACCCCTTTTATAGGTCCTAAACCCGTACCGGTAGCTATTGTACCGTTTTATTCGTAAATCGTGCCGCTGCCATGTTTAATGCGTTTTAGCCGCCCTACATCGCGCCACTTAAAACCATCAGCTCACCCAGCTACCGTGCACTATTCGCTGGTGAAAGATGGCCAAGCAACGTCTGCAGCTGGCGCTGCTGCTGCTGCTGCTACCGTTGCACAGCGTCGCGTACAAGGACGGCGAGTACTGCAACATCTGCAAGGAGCACGTGGCGTGCGGCAACGTGGACGAACTGCACGGCAGCTGCGTCCAGTACGAGAACGTGAGCCTGGCGCTGCTCACCCGCTACCGGGACGCGATACTGCACCGGGTGAACGCTTTGCGGCACACGTTCGCGATCGGCCATCTGCCCGGGTTTAACGAGTCGTACGGTCCGATGCATGCCGTCGCGTGGGACGCAGAAATGGCCGACCTGTGCCGGATGAACCTGAACACGTGCCGCTTCGCGCACGACAAGTGCCGCGGTACGCTGCGCTTCCCGTACAGCGGCCAAACGCTCGGCAAGCTGACCAAGTGTGTGGCGCCGAAGAATGTGGACGATCTGCAGATCCGCGTCCTGCCGCACGTCATCCTGCATCTGATCGACCGGTGGTATCTGGAGCACGAGGTGACGCACCCAGCGGACGTGAAGCACTACTCGCAGCATTCCTCGTAAGTGGATCCGCAGTTCGAACGGAGGGAGCGATATGATGGGCTGCATGCACTTCTTGCAGGTCGCGCAAGTTCCAAATCGGACACTTTCTGCAGCTAATCAACTGCAACGTCTGCCGCATGGGCTGCTCGCTCGTCTCCTACCGGGAGCATCGCAAGGGCTTGGTGTGCGACACGTACATCCTCTGCTGCAACTATTCCTACATCAACATCGTCAACCGGCCGATCTGCAACGTGCATCGGTACGAGCAGAGCTGCAAAAGGGACCACCAGTTTCCCGGCCTCTGTGAGCAGTGTCACCTCTAGGCGCCAAGGGTGATATCACACAATCACAAAAGCAAAATTCCAAAACACACATACGGACTACGGTCAAACATACGCAGGCACTGCTTTAATAAACTGATTTTCCTCCCAGCTACACAGCCCGGCATAGTCCGGATTGGTGCCCGTGCGGCAGCGGCTCGCCGGCTCGCCCTTCCGGTAGATTGGCTGGTGCACGATGCTGGTGATAGCGTAGTTGCACGCGTACAGCACCATCTTGAACACAAAGTCCTCCATCTTTTTCGGGTAGATCACCACGCCGCACCCGATCGCGGTCGTGCGGTCGGAAACCATCTGCGTGTAGTGCCCGATCGTAGCACTAGCGGTGGAGTGGATCCGAGAAGCAAAACAAAACAAAAACAAAAACAAAAACAAAAAGCGTCAAAAATCAAAATAGGAAGATTTGGGGCGCGAAGAGGCATCGCTTCACCTACTTGTAGTCGGTCGTGTACTTGTCCAACACTTCCTGGGTCGTGTCGAGGTACTCCCGGTGCCACAGCCCGGTCAGGTTGTGGATGATCTCGAAGATGTCCGTCTCAAGGTAGTAGGACCCGACGGCCAGGTTTTGCCCGGCGTGCAGATACTGGTAGGTGCTGCGGCACTCGTCATGCTCGAACCTGCAGCTGCGCACGTTAATTTCTGCCAAATTCGCTAACTCATCGTCCCAAGTCTAGTGCGGGGAAGCGAACAACAAGATGGCAACAGTTTGTTTATCTAGCCTTCAATTAGACCCCTCTTGCACACGCCAACCTCGAACCACTTACCACCGTGGGCATCCTGGAGGCGGCCGCAAAGCCAGCCTCGTCGCCCCGCGCCAACCGGTCCCGCACCTCGTTGTGCAGGTGGAGTATGTAGGCGCGCAGCTGCGCGTCAATCTTCTGTATCATCCGGCCCGGTGGGCACGCGTCCGCAAACGACCCGTTAAATCCGCAGGCCACGTGCCGCTTGGCCTCGAGCAGCCCGGCCCGGTTGTAGCGCAGGCAGAGATCCGGTCTGCAGTACACATCGTACGCGCTCGGTTCGGCCCACTCGACCGCATCGATGTAGTCGGCGCCGGCACCCGGTGGCAGTGCCGCTGGCTGCACCGTGCTCGGGACGTCCGTGAATGGTTCCGCGCTAGACTCAGCGTCGCCTGTTGTCGTGTCGTACCGTAGCGTGGTAAGGTCGGACCAACACACTGCGACAACGTTCAGCAGACAGCCCACAAGCAGCAGCGCACTGACGCAGCGCAATCCTAATTCGCAACAAAAACAAACACAGGGGAGGGGGGAGGGGAGGAGAAGTGCGTGGATCCGATTAGCTCTTGATTGCCGATCGTACTGCGAAGGCCGAGGGGCAGGGCAAAAAGTTGAAGATTCTGGCTGCTTCAGGAAGATTTGAAGAGGCGCAACGTGGCGCACCGTCTGCTTCGCAGCTTCCATCGCCAACGCGTGAGAACTGGTTGGCTGGACGCGCTTTCCGAACCGGGCCCTTCACTTTTGCCCCGTAACTGGCTCTCGCTCTCTCTCTCTCTCTCTCGCACCGGGCTTTACAATTTGCAAGGTGTAATGTTTACATGACATGGCAAACCATAAAATATCAACGACTCACGTTCGCGCTCTCATGCGCAAAAACAGATGCGCAAACACGCTAACGCGGTGTGTGGCTCTATAAAGTCCTTCCTTTCTCGCACAACCTGGGACCACTTTTTGCTACTTACCGTACATGATGTAGTTGTAACTGTTTGATTGCTTGTTGTGCTGTAAACCCTGCCCCGCTACGTAAACCCAGAAGCAAACGAAGCTGATTGAGTGTTGAGATGAGGTTGAAGAGTCACTGCTGCTGCCTACGCTACGTCCGCTGCAGGATAAGCACACACCCTTCCCACGGTGAGGACTTGGGTCTCTGGTCTCGCACAAACTACCCAAACGCACCGCCGTCGATTAGCAACTAATCAGTGCGAGCATCCCGACCACTGACGGGTGCTTATATACGCTGGCCAGCCGGCGGGGCAGCGCGTTCCTTTCCAATTTTAATTCGCGCGGCTGTAAAGCCGTAAAACGGAAGAACTGGCCGATTAGGGGTTTGATGATGAGTGAAGCGTCATCTTCGTTATGGCTGTCCCCACTCGGCGCGCAGTGAGCTAACTCTCTGCTCACTCCTGCCACATCCCGCGGGAGGGGAAGAGGGCGGACTAGAACATGGACAGGGAGTCTTGCCCATCCTCCATCGTCGGCAGGCGGCCCACTTCAAGGCTACTTTTTTGTTGCTGTTCCGGACATTCTCGATCACGACCATAGCTTGCGAGCATAATCATCAGCAACGCGAGCCATCCACAGAGATCTGGCGGAAACCGGGATCAGCAGAGAAGAGCAACGAACACAATACGGGCAGCCTCCGACAGGAAGAGCCAGTTCCCACGCAAACGTGACCGGTCGCGTTATTATAAATGCCACACCTCCCAGGATGGGCCTTATCTAATTGCACCGGCACGTGACACGTGCGCGCGCCCGCTCGCCGTTTGCTTAGGTTAAAGGTTGAAGTATTAGCAGTACGCGCATTGCGAAGGAAGCGTAGGCGCCACCAATGGTTTGAATGTCAGACCTTGTCGGGCTGATTGTTTGCCATGCCGTGGGTTGAATGCATTTGATAGGGTACTAACTATAACTGGTTGTTTTGTTTAGTTTGCAGCATCATTTACTAACCAGGCCCGACAATGAACCACCCGTTTGTTTTTTTTTTTTTTTTTGTTTCCTACGGTGACTATGTTGTAACTCCTGCCGAACAAACTCATCACACACGGCGACAGTGTAGAAGCCACTGGACGGGAGCTTTACATCCATTAGAATTCGACGAGGATCATTCCCCGGTCGAGGCAGCGGTTAATTGCAGCGATGCCATCAATCCAGCATTGATGGTTTGCTGATTGTTTTGTTTTGATTCGTTTCGCAATGATAATTCTCCGGTACATGCCGCTCTGTAATGATAGCAGGCAACAGGGTGGGCTTAGTATCTCGAAGAAGGAAGTTCTCATCGAAGTTTGTTGGAACTGTTGTCTAGCAGGTCATGTTAATTATGGATAACCTGTTTTACAAATGAATACCATTTCCTGATAGTTTGTTTAGTTTAACTACTAGCTACTGCATATTCTTGTCGTTGCCAACTGGTCAGTTTTTTTTTCGATATTCCAGTTCCTATTCTTCGATCATTCACCTAATCTATAACCTCCAAGAGCAAGAAATTTGGGATCAAATGTTCCCGCAACATTTTCCTAAAATTAGAACCTGTACCGGGTATGGAGCATGAACAAATCGCTTCAGCAACTAGTGATCTGCTCTCTGGAGCGCACCCACGACTCCGAACGGACTGCGGTAGTTGTCAGTCCGATCCCGTCTACGGCTTAATCGGAACCACTAATTTTGCCTGCAGTCGGAGTCGAATAAACCCTGGACTCATTCGGACTCATCCCATCTCATCCAGCTTCATCCGGACTGATCCGAACTGATCCGGACTCGACCGGACTCATTCGAACTACATCCTTGTTTATTTAATCTGATGGAAAAGGTCTCATGGTATCCGGTTCAATACCCGGATGAATCGTGGCCCCATACGGAGGACTGACTATCCTGCTATGGGTAATCCATAAGTCACTGAAAGAGACCTATTAGTGGTACAGGCAGGCCTTGACCGACAAAAGCCAGGCAGGGTTGTTGAGCCAAAGAAGCAGAAGATGGGAAAGGAAATATTATTGCAAGAAAGAAATATTTAAAACAGAAAGCATTTTTTTCCGCTGAATTGTACATATTCGATGTCTTGTTTGAAATGGAACACACTCATCAAGGAATTGTCCGAACGATAACGGACAGCCATTTTGGGAATTTGGAATTGCATTGCCAAAGTAAACAACTCGCCCGAACTAGTCCTTCGTTCATTACCTGTCCGAAACTCATTCGGATTCATCCGAACTCATTTGGACTTATCCGGACTCATCCGGAGTGATCCGGACTGATTTGAAGTCGACCAAACTAATCCAGATTCGCCCGGAAGGGCTATGATCCGGAGTCGAATTCAAATTTTGAGCACCGGAGTATGTATTGATCGAGGACTCCACTCTGAACAACCAATCGCTACTCTAGAAGGCTTCGCCCGCATCTTTTCGACTCCAGCCGACTCCGGAAGGAACTAGTGATTACAATTTTTTTGGAGTTGGAATCGAACTAGGAGCAGCTAGGAGCTGCAGGTGAGAGATGGCTGTGAGAGAATTGACAACCGGTTTCTTACGCCAGTGTGTGTAGAATGCACCGATGGTCGCCTAGATAAGACTTTTCGAACGAAGTTGCAAAAAAAAGAATCGATTTTAAATCGCTAAAATAAAGTCAAATAAGTTTCTTTTGATTTTCAACAACATTTATTTGCTTATTGACAGCAAAAAGACTAACTATAACTGATTGTCCACCTTAAACTGCAGATTTTTTTCTCAGCTTGATCGTTCTTTGCATGTCGAGAAGTTTTCGCCAGAATTGGATCGGAGTCGCAGACGACTCAGGACAAGCCCTCCTCCCTTCTCCCTTGTGTACCGTAGCTAACGGAACAGTTCTGTAAAGTCCAAGGTGACTGTATTTAGAAGGTTAATTTTTATCGCTTTTGCTGGGCGACATTGTGGGAGACATTTGTAAATCCCTGCATACAAATTTCATTTCCCCTCACCAGCCCTCCCCGATTGTTATACCGGAGCCCCCGGACCAGTTACATCAAGTCGAGAAATGTCATTTTGCTCTGAACAACTTCACCTTGTCGTTTTAAAACACCTTGGTCAAGTCGAGAAATATCAATTTGCTCTGCGCTACTTCTTGTCATATTCATACACGTTGCCCAGGACGGCTAAGGATAATGCTGGGCGGACCTACCTTGCGGGTTCGGTTCCAAAATAGTCGGAGTCGGACGGTGTCGAGTCCGGATTTTTGCCGGATCTTTACCCATCACTAGTTCACAGGATCTCGTTAAGGCCCGTGTCTGTGCTCCATCGCATGCGATTTTATCGCACGTGCTGTCAAACGCTTTTTCGTATAATATTGCGATTAATTGGATGATTTGAATAATATAACGATTATGAAAAATTAATTTGAGATTGTTCCTACAAAACACCACACATTTAGTTTGACAGATAAAATCGGATGCGGCGTCCGACGAAATCAAAAAATTTTGATTCCGTCGTTCGACGAAATCGCACGTCCGACGTTATCTGTCAAATTCCATATAAAATTTTGACAGGCCGCTCGATAAAATCGCACCCGATGAAGCACAGACACGGGCCTAACTTCAACATTCAAATGTCGACAAACGACTTTATCTATTTATAAGATGAAAACAAAAAACATAATAGAATTCATATTTTGTTGTTCGAAACATTTTCAGTGCGCGTTTTTGTTCATAACACACACACACACACACACTCACAAAATCCACCTCAAACGTGTGTGTATGTCTGTGCCCGTCATCTGTCAAAAGTGGTAGCCCAACGAAAGCAAGCATGGCGGCGCGCGCCTGTCAAGCGCCTGTCAAACTGCTCGCTGCGGTCCGTGTACCGACCGCTCCGCCACCGACAGCCAGCAGTCGCGGTGTATTTGCCAAGCAGCAGCAGCAACAGCAGTGGCAAGCAGCGCTAGCAGAAACCAACGGAAACTACCACGAAAGAAAAACGCATCTTCCAGCCCAAGTGTGTGTGTGTGTGTGCGTGTGTTTGTGCACGCGTCTGTGCGCGTATCCGAGCCTCCAGTTCCCAGCTTCTCCACCCCTCCCGCCCTGTGCCGTGACAATCGTTTCGTTTCGCTTGCGGCATTCCTCCGCGCTGCGTGTCGTGATATACGTGTGTTCGTGCCGTCCCCCCGTCCCCCGTACCCCGTCCGTCAGAATTTTTGCACCATTCAACCAGTCTGCCCCCAACCGATTCGCCCCCTGCCACCCCGCGGGCTACTGGAACGCGCAATAGGGGCTGCGGGCGCACACACCTCAACCAACGGGGAGCGCGTGGGGTAAGCAACTGATCGTTTTTTTTTGTTGTATTGCGGCCGCTCGTCTCTCTCTCTCTCTCTCCTTTCGCCATTTTCCTTTCGTTTGACAAAACGTTGACTTTTTTCCTCTCGCCCCCCCCCCTTGCTTTTCGTAGTGCGATCGAAAAAGGAAAACCGGCAGCAAATCGATGTGCGTGTGTGTAAGAGTGTGTGCATTACACCACAGAACGGAAGTGTGTGTGTGTGTGTGTGTGTTGAAAAGAAGAAAAGGTTTCCTTCGTGCCATGGGAATGCAGCTCCTAATGCGATGCTTTTCCTGTTTTCTTTTACCCCTTCCCCATTCATTTTTCCTCCACACTTCCACTTACACCAACGCCCACGGGTTGGGGGGGGTGTATGGTGTAATGTGCGAGTGTGTTGCACCCCGCGTACTGTTGGGGCCCGCTGCCGTGTCATGTACCTTTTGTCTTTACCTTTTTTTTGCTTTTCTTCGCTGCCAAATTTTCACACTCCCCGAGAACACCCTGCATTACGCAGTATCTACATCCCGTGTGGGGGGGGGGGGGGGGGGGAAGAAAGAGAGAGAGAGAAAGAGAAAGAGAAGAATATAACGCAATAACACAGGCATACAGCCAGCCAGCAACACAGTGATTCATTCCAATGGTGAAGTTTTTTTTGGTTTTAATACATTTGCAAAGAGTTGTCCGGAATTTGCTGCAACGGCCCCGTGCATGCATGCATGTGTGTGTGTGTGTGTGTGTTCTACGTCGTGCCGTCTCGCTCGCACGCACAGTTTGCACCACCAGCTGCGTTTAATGGCGTGTGCATTCATCTGACAGCCAGCCATAGCCAGCACGGATTTTCTGTCCCTCTGTCTGTGTGTGTGTGTGTGTGTGTGTGTGTGTGTGTGTGCGTGACTGTGCATGAATGTTTTTTTGTTGTTGTTTTCGTTGTTGTGTTCCTTGGCTGCCCGCAGAAACTCCGATCCAGCTGCAAATTTTAACTCCGATCACCATCCAAAGTGTGTGTGTGTGTGTGTGTGTGTGTCTGTGTGTGTACGGTGGACAGTGGAAAGTTTTTGGATCCCAAGCGAGATCCGCTCTGCCGAAACCAAACAACACCAGGACAGAAGGGCTGTGGCGTGTTTCGTCCCGATTGTGCTGTGACCCCTTTCTCTCTTCTTCTATCAAAACCACGGCGCAGCAGCAAGTGGCGCAAGGGGCAGCAGGTTGGGCGGCAATCAAAACGGCAGCGAAAATAGGCCGACACATCCAAAGACGACTTGTAGCTCTTCGTGTATTTGTGAGTGCTGTGTGTGTGTGTGTGTGTGTGTGTCTGTAATTGAGAGAGATAGAGAGAGAGTGAGAGAGAGAGAGAGAGAGAGAGAGAGAGAGAGAGAGAGAGAGAGAGAGAGAGAGAGAGAGAGAGAGAGAGAGAGGGGGAGGGATATTCCTGGATGTTCCGGAAGTGCCTCAAAAACCAGCAGCGAAGGCGGAAGAAGCAGGAACCTCCTGGAAGCACAGAAAAACACACAAGAGAAAGAGAAGATAACCACACACACACACACACACAAAACCAAAACACTGTTCAAATGTTTACGTGTTTGTGTGTGTATGTGACATTACAAAAGTGTGAAAAGTTTAAAGTTATCTTTTAATTTGTTTTTGGTTTACCCTATTTTCTTAAGTAACCAATTGACAACCCCCCCCCCCCCCTCCTTTCTCTTCCCTCCGGGGGAGAGTTTGTGTGTGTGTCGCAATGTGTGGAACGTTCCACACTCGCAATTTCGATTGTTTCAATCGCGCACACACACACACACACTGACGTAGGTACACATGCATTCAATCACACACACTAGTGATGGGTAGAGTTGGCAAAAATCCGGAATCGATTCCGATCCGACTCCGATAATTTCCATCTCCGGAGTTCCATCCGGAGTCGTTCGGAATCGTCCGGAGTCGTTTGGAGTCGCGGGTGTTGGGGAAAGCGGGGCAAAATGGGCATGTTAAGGTAGGGGGAAACTTTCCGTACTCGCTAGTGTAATTTTTGTGAACGCGTACGCCACCTAGCGGTGCCGGGTGGAAGCTATATTTTAGCTGTCAAAAAGCATTTTGTGTCGAGGAGGCTATAGTTTTACCCACTGATGGATAAGAGATCGGAAGATGGGTGAGAAATCTTGCCCAGCGCTTTGTATGAATGAAGATTTGTCCAACAACACTGGACGGACTGATTTGTAGCATATTATGGACATTGATCAACATTTCAACAGGCTGGTCGAAAATTGATGGCACACCAAGTAGGAATAATTTTGACACTTAAACTATCGCCGGTCTCGTAGTACAGTCGTCAACTCGTACGACTAAACAACATGCCCGTTATGGGTTCCAGCCCCAAATGGACCGTGCCGCCGTACGTAGGACTGACTATTGCGGAGATCAATAAGTCACTGAAAGCCAAGCCCACAAGTAGTGGTACAGGCACGCCTTGACCAACAACGGTTGTTGATCCAGTAGAAGAAGAAGAAGAAACTATACCGACCTCTAGCTTGCGCTGGTCGCCGTCAGATGCGCTAGTGAAGATAAAAATTACACTAGCAAGTACAGACAATGGCCCCCGGCTTTTATGCAGTTTACTGAATATATTCCTTTGAATATGCCACAAAACGCGAACTATTCTTACATTATTAAGGCCGGGGTGCATTGTCCGTACTCGCTAGTGCAATTTAGATTTTCGCTAGCGCATCTGGTGTTTTATTTTTAATTTAAACTGGACTGGAAAAGCTTTGTAATTGATAGGTGAATATGTTGTGCAAGTATTTTATCCACTCTTGCATCCAACGACGATGCAAACACTGCTTAAATTTGTGTTCCGGCACGACCATTCTCTCGATTACCATAAAAAGCTTCCACCAGCCGCCGCCAGGTGCGCTAGGTGAACATCAAAATTACACTAGCGAGCACGGACGATGTACCCCGGCATTTACACGACTCCACCTTTTTATCTGTGGATAAAAATTGCCATCCTAGCCCTAAAAAAAATGTAAAATAAAAGTTGATGTTTTTACGTGAAAGCTACACGCGGGGCAAAATGGGACTATGTAAACAAACCGTGAAACGTCTCAGAATACTTCTTGCAAAAATATGTGTTGCAAATTAAAACAATTTTTACACGTTTCAATCTACAAAATCGAATCTTTTGCAGGTGTGCCTGTTACCATTGTTGTGGGGACAAATACAACACTAAAGCCTCACGAAGCGCCATATGCCCAAAAGCATCTGGTCATTTTGGCCCACGTAAAGCATTGTTGTATTTTTAGCTATATTAGTAAAATTACGCGCACAATTGTCTTGCTTTCTCTTGAGACGAATTGTTTAGAAATGTCATATCTTTAAACATATATCATGTAAATCTTCCAAGCATCTCTGTGGCACTGGTTCAAGCTTATTTTCGAAGTGGCAAAAATTACATCAATATGCTACACTAACTCTTATTTTGTATTTTCCTTAGTTATTTGTTATTAAAGGGTTATAAAACATATATGATGTTCATAGAACACTTTAATGAACATTCATTTTGAGCATTGGAATATATCTTTGTAATGAAATAATGCTCAAATAGAAGGTGCCCATTTTGCCCCACATGCCCATTTTGTCTGTTGAGTCCGTCGGACTCCGATACCGGTCAACTCCGATCGACTCTGGACGACTCCGGGCGAATCCGACTTCGGGTGGAACTTGCGGTTGCCATTTTTCCGGAGTCGCAATCGGACTAACAATAGCCGGAGTCGGATCGGAGTTGTAGGTGCGCTCTAATGAGCACATCACTATCACACACACACACACACACACGCACACTGATTCGCACAAACGTTCCAGTAATGTTGCTTTTAACCAAAAATGAAATAAAAATCTTTCTTTTCTGCTTTTTTTAGGGTAACAAACAATACCAATTGGGAGAAGCCAAAAATCAAGCAAGAAAAAAAAACCAATACAAATTACCAAAATGGTAATGTTTGCATATGTGTGTGGTGCACACATACAAACGTCATGTTGCAGCATCGGCGCTGCTGCCCATAATGCTGCCGCCACCCGCTTCAGCCACACTGTTTCCTTTGTGTGTGAGTGTGCGTGAGTGGATGTGATCAAAGATTGGAGGAAAACAAGATGAAAACGAAATGACAGCAGGCAAGAGAGATGATTCTGGTTGGCAGCTGGCGAAAGCTGCTGCTCAAATGAGAGACAGGAAACAAAGCGAGGGCTGAAGCTCCTTTCTTCGGCCGCGTGATTGACATTGACATTTTTGTTGTTGTTCGAGGGAACAGGAGCAAAAAGTTGGCAAACAATTGCTGCTCCTTGCTGCTGGTCAACTTATGGCAGGTCAGCTGGACTCGAGCAGTGGAAGCCTTGATGCGAACAAAGCGAAAAAGCCATTGGAATATTGCATCCCTTTGCAGAAAGCAAAAGAAGAAACTATTGGAGCAAGAACAACGTAACCAAGAGCAGAAACACTGACTCAACTTTTAAGCAGAGCAAAACACACTGCACTATGCTGATTTTGTTTTAATCAGCTTTAAGGAAGCTTCTAGCATTGGAGTTTGTTATATTATTTTACTCGCTTCGAGCAGAGGCTAGAAATTTGACTCGACTGCTGTGCGTTGAAATATGCTTCAGAAGCCTGACAGGGAAAATCAATCGATAACAACAAATAGCAAGACCAACTCTAGAGGATGACTTTCAAATAGGCTTTCAAAATTATAATTTTAGCACAAAAAAAGGAACTGATTGTTTTCACGTTGGTGCATGCAATGTGGTTTAACCGGCGTTGAAATGATTTTCTTTAACTAGTTTAAACACACATCAGTGCTTTTATTTTATATTTATTTGCTACAAACATCTCCCACAGAAGGCTAAAAACTAAAACTTAAAATAATCGTTAACAAACAACAAGCTTACAACTAACCTTTCCTGAAGCTTTCATTGCTTCAGGGAACTGAAATATGTTACCTCAAAACTGCAAATACCCGATTACCCCGAAGCACATCCCGCTAAGGTTTTGATGTCGAGAGCGATGGGCTTGAGTCGGTGCTGGAATCGAAAGAACACGTAGACGTTTTAATGGATCAAACTCGTCTACTTGACACATTTCTATGGACATCTCGAAACCGCAATTAGAAGCGGGAGATAGTAGAGTAGACCTAACTTCCGTAGCAATAATTCAACTCGACGTCGAGACATTTCAATTGCAAGAATAGGAATAAGTCTGATTGATTTTGAGATGTTCGAGATATGAACCTCGTATCGAACGGACTCAGCTGCGTAGGGTTTATTAATGCATTCCGTATGGTTGAGTGTTGTTGTTTCCTGTTCTGCCTGTGTGTTACCTTTGTCAGTAAAAGAGGATACTGTAAGCTTGTTTACACTGAATGTAGCTGCTGTGAATGCCTAAAACGGACAAACATTCTTGTCGGGTTCACACGGGTGCGGACGATCACGTGATTCCCTCGCTTGATTCTGGTCAGTGCTGCTAAATGTCATGAGCATCGCGAGGTATTCACCAACGAAAACAATGAACATATCCGTGGTAGATTGATGCTCATTGCTGATACTCAATGAAAGTGCGTCATGACATGCCGAAAGCGACGTGGTAATGCTTGTGTCCAACGCGATACTCTGACTGACAAGCAGAGCTTAAGGCCGGCGTAAGCATAATCACGACTCATGTCAACGCTCATGACTGAAACGAAGCTCCAATCAGCTCACGCACACAACTGAGATGATCAGAGGTGATACTCTAACAGTTGGTGGACCAATCACATGCTTGGTGACATTTTGTTTAGCACCCAACTCTTGTTGCACAAAAGTACCCAAAAGTTTGTTGCACAAAATGTCACACAACAAGCGATGGTCGCAACAACTGTTTGAGTCTCACCTCTGATCACCACAGTAGTGCTCGTGATGCTGACATGATTTTGTTTCAGTCGGAATTTGTCATGACATAGTGACTGACCAAGCGTTGGTCGCAAAAATGTCACTAAGCCTGCATTGATCTCACACCAATCGTTTTGAGTATCACCATTGATTATCACAATTGAGTTGAGCACGTGACGCTGACATGAATTTTTTTTTCAGTCAGATTTTTTTATATCATTGACAGTGACATTTTGCAGCAATGATTATGGTTTACAAGTAAAACCCGACATTACCTTTTCTTCAGCCCATTTGTCCCTCCTCTGGAGTGCCACAAGGCAGCGTCTTAAGCCTTCTATTATTCGTTCTTTTTGTCAGTGATGTTCGAGAGATTGTCCCGTCTGCAGGTCATTTGCTTTATGCTGATGACCTAAACATATATTTAACTATCAGTACCCAAAGTGACTGCCTTCGGCTTCAGGTGTTGCTTAACACTGTTCCTCTGTGGTGTTCCTACAACCGGCCAAGGTCTTTGTCCCAAGCAATGCTCTGTGTAATATCCATTTGTCATAACCGCAACCCCCCTATCCGTCACGAATATTCGCTTTCCAGATGATAAATCATTTTCTTTCGACGGGTGGCTGGCCCCAAGGCCACTATGCCGAGTTACGAAATCTCGTTGTAATTCGTTAGGTCTAGAATCCTTCGAGGTGTGATGCGCTCTCAAACGCGCGTCCAATTCATTTCGTCGTACAATGTTCGGTTCCAATGAGCCTCTGCTTCTCCAATGTATACGAGCTTTTAATACTAGCAGTAGTATCCTCCTCATCCCCGCTTATAGTCCCTTTTCTGATACTCTTCCTTCTCATCTTCGTTTTCCAATCTCTTCTTCTCGTGTTATTATATCTTACCTTGTTCTTCTTTCTTTACGTATGTTTTTATTTTCATTTATTCTCTGTTTTTGTACCGTCGTGCTCTCATTTTCTTTGCTCTTCTGGCCAACAACTTGAGGGTTTTCTTAGGATTTTTTTTGGAATTTGGAATCAAGATAGATTAAGTTAGAAATGAGTTCGATTTATGAATTGTTAAGCTGTTAGGAACGTTCCAATGCCCTCGGATGTCGTATCGCTTATCTGCTCGTTCACCCTTAGTCCTCCTTTGCCCAGTCCACAGTCTCTGTTGCTTTACCTGCATGATTGTGCTCACTGCTCTTATTTCCACGATTATGTTTGACACTAATGAATGTTTTCTTCCTTTTCTTTTTAGGGTTTCTAATAGCGCCCCGTCGATCAACTAGGTAGGCCTGCAGTAACATCCACCACTGCAGCAGCAACAGAGCAACAACCACCATCACGACGACGAGTAGGTCCCAGATACTGGCCGCGATGCCGTGGGTGGCACCGTTGGACAATGCGGCTGCCGCACAGATCGTCTGCCGGTTCTACCAGTACGGTACGTGCCGGTTTGGCAGCACCTGCCGCTTCATACATCCCGCCGCCGAGCCGGCCACAATCGGCAGCAGCTGCAGCAGCAGCACTAGCAGTAGCAGCAGCAGCACCACCAGCGGCAGCAGCTACCACACCGGCAACAGTATCAGCGACGGCAGCAGTCCGGCCGACAGTGCACCAAAGGCCAGCGCGGGCGCCGCTGCGCCCAACACCGAACAGAGCAGCCATACAGGCGCCGTCGATCTGTCCCGCTGGATCGATGCGCCCGTCTTTGTGCCGAAAGCGAAGCTTCCCCTCGAACAGCCGCCCCAACCGCCACAGCAGCAGCAGCAGCAGCAGCAGCTGCCGCCGCGAAAGAGCAAGCGAAAGAGCGACCGTCGCACGGTGATGGTGGACGAGTCACAGCTGCAACTGCGTCGCACAAGGATGGACAAGTCACAGCAGCAGCAGCAGCAAGCGGAGCAGGAGGTAGAGGACACAGAGGAGAAGCCGGACGAGGTCGGGCTGGACAACGAGGCCGACAATGAGGCGGACAACGAGGAAGAGGAGGACGAGGAGGAGGAGCAGGAAGAAGAGGAAGAAGAAGAGGCGGAGGAGGAGGAGGAGAGCGATGGTGGTGGTGCGGTCGGTGGGCTTGCCGCCGCCGCCGCCGGATCGCCCCTGCTTTCCTACGCGAACGTCGTCACGATGAACAACAACCACAACGGCACGGAGCCGGAGGTGGGGCCGGCCGGCGAGGTGCGGCTCTGCGCCCACTACGAAAAGCACGGCCTCTGCCCGCTCGCCGACTGCGTGCACGTGCACGGCGAGCTGTGCGAGCTCTGCCAGCGGTACTGTCTCGATCCGCGCGACCGGGAGCAGCAGCGGCGCCACAACGCCGACTGCATCCGGGAGCACGAGCTGGAGATGGAGCACGCGTTCGCGGTCCAGCGGTCGCGCGACAAATCGTGCGGCATCTGTCTCGACGTGGTGATGGAGAAGCGGGCCCGGGAGCAGCGGTTCGGCATACTGCCCAACTGCAAGCACACCTTCTGCCTGAGCTGCATCCGCACCTGGCGCAAGGCGACCAACTTTGCCAACAAAATCAGAAGGTAAGTAATGGCTGTGGTTTTGTTTTGTTGGACGCGCATCACTGGGCACTCTTTTAGGTACATGAACAAGCAGCAGAAGAAGACGAAAAAGGCGAAATGCAAAATTCACATTTTGCATGTATACGCTGGGCCCAGTGCTGCAAAATGTCACTGTCAATGTCATGAAAAAATCTGACTGAAAAAAAAAATGTCAGCGCCACGTACTCAATTGTGATAATCAATG
Source organism: Anopheles gambiae (assembly GCF_943734735.2). Taxonomy (NCBI): domain Eukaryota; kingdom Metazoa; phylum Arthropoda; class Insecta; order Diptera; family Culicidae; genus Anopheles; species Anopheles gambiae. The sequence continues at coordinate 6,380,569 of NC_064600.1, read as the reverse complement.
GTGATACTCAAAACGGTTGGTGTGACTAATACATGCTCATGACATGTTTGCGACCATCGTTTGGTCAGTCACTATGTCATGACTTTTTTTTACTGTTATCAGTTCTGCAAAATGTCACTGACAATAGTCATGACAAATTCCGACTGAAACAAAATCATGTCAGCATCACGAGCACTACTGTGGTGATCAGAGGTGAGACTCAAACAGTTGTTGCGACCATCACATGCTTGATGACATTTTGTGATACCAACTCTTGGTCATTCACTTGGTCGTGACATTTTCTGTTGGTGATCATCATGATAGTCGTGGGAGATATGCGGTGCTTGCGAGTGGTTCCAAGAAACAAAATGAGCATGATTTCTCGCTCTGTTTGACTTGACAGATCATCAAACCAGACAAATGCGAGAAAGCATGCTAATTTTGTTGCCTGGGACCACACGCCAAGTATATTCCAAGAATTTCGTGATTATCACCGACAGAAAATGTCGTGACGAAGTGTGTGATCAAGAGTTGGGTGCTAAAGAAAATGTCACTAAGCATGTGGTTGGTCCACCAACTGTTTGAGTCTCACCTCCGATCATCTCCGTTGTGTGCGTCAGCTGATTTCAGCTTCGTTTGGGCGAGTTTTGGTGACACTGTTCACAGCCAGAAAAAGTCATGATTATGATTATGTCATGAGCTCAGCTTGTCAGTCAGAGTATCGGGTTTGACTCAAGCAGACGCACGTCGCATTCGGCATGTCATGACGCCCTTTCATTGAGTATCAGCAATGAGCATCAAGCTAACACGGATATGTTCATTGTTCATTGGTTTCGTTGGTGAACATCGCGTACTGCTCATGCCATTTGGCAGAACTGGTCGCCATGCGCCTGCGGGAGTGATGAAAAACAAAACAAAACAAAAACTAATGACCAATTTTTACCTCCCTCTCCGCCCAGGGGCTGCCCGACCTGCCGCGTGCCGTCCGACTTCGTCTGCCCGAGCTTCGTCTGGGTGGAGGCGGGCGAGGAGAAGGAGCGGCTGATCGAGAACTACAAGCAGGCGTGCAACAACACCGACTGCATGCACTTCAAGAAGGGTGCCGCCAACTGCCCGTTCGGCAACAAGTGCTTCTACCGGCACGCGCTCCCGTCCGGCGAGCTGGTCGACCTGGGGGCGCCGTCCCGCCGCCGCAACCCGAACCGGGCCGCCCGGGGGCACATCGATCCGCTGCCGCTGCAGGAGGTGCTCGCGGCCCTGCTCGCCCGCCGCAGCCTCGCCCTGCACGACGAGCTGCTGACGTCGCTGTTTTCCGACCTGGACGACTCGGACTACGATCTCGAGTCGAACGTGCGCGGGTACGGTTTCTGGTCGGACTCGTCCGAATCCGCCGACGACTATCTGTTCGACATTGTTTGAGCCGCGTGCGGGGATCGAGGGGGGTGGGGGACGTGAAATTTCAGAGAGAGAAAGAGAGAGACAGAGAGAGAAAGAGAGAGAGAGAGAGAGAGAAAGAGAGAGAGAGAGAGAAAGAGAGAGAGAGAGAAAGAGAGAGAAAGAGAGAGACAGAGATAGAGAGAGAGAGAGAGAGAGAGAGAGAGAGAGAGAGAGAGAGAGAGAGAGAGAGAGAGAGAGAGAGAGAGAGAGAGAGAGAGCCAAAGCAAAATTGCACGGTACACACATGTAAAACATTCAAACACACACAAAAAACACACACACACATACCCACACACATACAAATTCAGGTTGAGCCAGTGTTAGGTTCTACGCGATTCTGCTTGTAGAAAGATGCTGAACGTGTGTGTGTGTGTCTGCTGATTGTTAAATATTGTATCGTTAGTTCGGACCGTTATTATTAGTACTACACATATACATATATATATATTCCTCGCGGGAAAGCATCTTCGGTACGGGGGGGGGAAGGGGGTGAATTTATCGCCAGCAAAGGGTAAACGAGAAAACCACTTCAAAAAATCGCCAAATACCAAAATCGAAAGTGCTAAGCCACGGACAGAGGCCATAATAGGGTTGGCGAAGAAGGGGAGGAAGGAGAGGTAGGAGGGGAGGGGTGCACACACACACACACACACACACACACACTGCAGCAGCATTCCGTCGCCACTTTCCGGTGGTTGCTCAAAAGCTTTCTCTTCCTTCCCATCCTCTTTATCTCTATCTCTCTCTCTCTCTCTCTCTCTCTCTCTTACTCCTAGTGACATTGTCCTTCCAAAACCAAAACACTCTCAGCTTAATCTACCTCATTCGCCCACTCCTACCTTTTCACCCCCGCCTCTCCCCACCAATCCTGCGACTGTGATGCCTTTGTGTTGGTGTGCGTGCGTGTGTGTGTGTGTGTGTGGTGAATTTTAAATGCAGGGTAACAGTGGTTGCAGGGGACACTAACAAACACAAACGCAAGCAGCAACAGCAATTAGAGAATAGTCAAGAGAAAAAAAAGGACCCATCGACTCATCAACCCCAACCGCCCACTCCCGCCCGTTCACAAAACACACCGGTCATTTGCTTGTTCAAGCTGTGAGGCAGTGAAGCACCCCATTCCCCCCTCCTCCTTCTTCGCCTATTGCTTGATAATGTTGCTTTGTAATTCTTTTTTTTTCGTTGTTTTTTTTTGCTATATCACGGCGCGCCGTTACGCAGACCGTCGTCGTGGTAAAGGTGCACACACGTGCCCACTACTGTAGATAACTTTCTTTTTGAACTTCTGTCGGTGGGGGAGGACGGCTCACCATTATTTAAATTCAATGTTTGTGTTTTGGTTTTTGGTCTCTTCTCCGTTTCAACACTCCAATTAGCATGGTAGGGCAGATGTAGGGTAGTGTGTAAGGTGCGCTGTGCAAAAGTGTTAAGCGTGCGCGTGTGTGTGTGTGTGTGTGTGCGTGTGCAATCGTTCCTTTAGGTCGTTTTGTTTGACAGTCTGCTCCAGTACTGCTTTTCCCCGTATGTAAAAGTGTATTTCTCGGAGAGAGAGACACACAAACAGAGCAGACGGTGCGGGCACGGCACAACTCCCCCCTCAGCCCTCATCTCGCTCCACTAAAAGATACACACACACACGCGCACATCGCCATTATCATTCGAAATCATTAAATTATTGTTAAACTCTTACTTTTCGGGGTTTTTTGTGTTTTTGTTTTTCTCTTTCCTCAAAATTGTTAGGTTATGGCGTATTATTGGCCCCTTGCGAGCCGTGCACAACGCAGTGAATGTATCGTAGCCAGAAAGAAACAGACAGACAAACCGGACATAGTCAAACGATTTAAAACTTAGCTAGTATGTGTGTCGGTGTGTGTGTGTGTGTGTGTGTGCGTGTGTGTACGGCATTTCGTCTCTTTTTTAACTAACGCGACAACACACTTTCTGACACTCTCTTCTTTGGCACAACAACTGGCAGGATAATCACGTCGAGCGTATCGGTCCAACACGGACCGGAATGTTTTTAAGACGTGCGAGTTGCTTTTCTGATGCGGGTGGAACAAAAAACTCCAAGCTCTCGTGTGTATACTCTAACGCTTTATATATATATATATATATATATATATATATATATATATATATATATATATATATATATATATATATATATATATATATATATATATATATATATATATATATATATATATATGTTGGATTACTTTTGTGATATAAGAAAAAGCAACAACCAAGCAACAAACACTTGTTTTTCTCCATTAGCTTTTGTAAGCAAAACTGCCTCTATAGGTGTGTGTGTGTGTGTCTTTGCAGAATGATGTAATGTTGGAGCACAGCAGAGAGCGTCGCAAGTATGTGTAGAAAAAACATGTCCCTTAGAAATGGTAAGAGCTCGAAGTTGAGATTCGAAAGTGGTGGGCGGGGGGGGGGGGGGGGGCGTGTGGGGGAGGTGTAGTGCCCCTAGCTAGTATGAAGGTTTCAACGCTAGATCATGCGACCCTGCTTCCCTTTAATGCTGCTAATCCTCCTTTCTACGACTGTCTCTCTGTCTCTCTGTGTCTCTTTACTCTCCCAGCGTTACGTCAAGGATAGTTGTTAAAATAAAGTGTGATGTAGTGAAGCAAGAAGCAAGAAGCAAGAAGCAAGAAGAAGAAGAAGAAGAAGAAGAAGAAGAAGAAGAAGAAGAAGAAGAAGAAAAAAAAAGAAGAGAAAAAAAGAGAGAGAAAGTAAAGTAAAGTAAAATAATATAAACACACACACACAAACACAAAAAACGTAAATCATAGATGCCTTAAGGTTTGTTTTTAAGCATGAGTAAGATTGGCAGATTATCAAGAAGAGTGGTTGGCAACAACACGCCAACCAATATAAAATCATACTCAAAACGTAAATCATACGAAAGAAAAAAAACAAAGAAAAAGGACAGAGAGAGAGAGAGAGAGAGAGAGAAAGAGAGAGAGAGAGAGAGAGAGAGAGAGAAAGAGAGAAAGAGAGAGAGAGAGATCAAACATCGTTATCGAAAGGGTAAGAGAACGAAGCAAACAGAAAGGACAGGAAAGACACGTAAGGGCAAACAATTATTTGTTTTGTTTTACTGGTTGTTTTTAGTACTGTTCACATACAGAAACTCGTAAGTAGAAAAAAAAGGGATGGGGAAAAAAGGTGGAAAAGCAAAAACTGGATACCAAAACGCGAAAACGAAGGGAAAACCAACGATAAATTGAAAAGCAAACGACAAAAACCAAAAGAAACTTGAAAGTACACTAGAAGCATAGAGATGGTAAAATGGGGCAAAAGACGGCAATTCGCGTCCTTTTGTAGTTGCGGGGTGGATGGAAAGCAGTGTTCCCGATTGTGGTACAGAGTAGGGGAAGAGTCCGGCAGGGGTGGGCGTAGTAATTATTCTCTAACCTCGTTATCTGAGTATAATCGTCTATTTACAACTGTAATACACAGCGACGCGCACCGACAGCAGGTGGTGTGTGTGTATAGTAACTCGCATACGATCATTGGTAGTATTTAATGCCATGCCGAAACCAGACAGGGATGGAAGAAGCCAACACGGATTGCGATCATCCTCAACCCCCCCCCCCCCCTCCCGCATCCGATTATTAAAAAACAAAAAACAAAAAGTAAGAAGTGAAAATTGTAAAGGATCACCAACACCATCAATCCAATATATCTCTCGCCCCAATATAATGCGCTGATGAAAAATCTCAAATCTCTCTCTCTCTCTCTCTATTCGATTTCGGTGTTTACGGTTGTAATAATAATAAATACGCTGGACGTTGGAAGCAAGGTTGAAAGAAAAGATCGAAAACAAAACAAACGAATCCCGGCAAAAAGAAAAAAAAAACCAAAACAACCAGAACTCACAAGGCAAAAAAAACCAAAACAAAACAAAAACAGAACGAACAAATAAACTCTATTATATATATATATACATGAAACAAAACAAGAAAAGAAAGCCAAGAAGAAGAAAAAAAAAAACAAAAAATGCTTCTGTGTTTGGAATTATTCTTTCTCTCTTACAAGGTGAGATCCGAGTTTTGCTTTTCTTTCCGAGTGTTTTATGCCAATCATCTGCTCCGACCTGTTATCACAATTTGTTGACGGTGCGTTTTTGTTTGTTTTTTCTTCTTCAAATTTTTGTGATTTTCTGATTTATTTTCCGTTTATGGGTAAAATTGTTATACGTTTTACATACATGTACATACATGGATAATTGATGTTGATTGTGAGCCGTGTGTGTGTGTGTGTGTGTGTGTGTCAAAGTTTTCCACTTTTCTAGTTCGTTTTCCATTTGTCTATGCACAAAACCACACACACACACACGCACACACTGTACAAAGTCCCATGTGTCACACTAACTTTGTTGTGTTTTTCTTTGTTTTTTTTTTGTTTGTTTTTATTTTGGTTTTGTTATTTCTTTCCAGCGTTTTTGTTTTCGTTCGTGGTACCTCTCTGTGTTTCCTTTTCTACTTTCCCGCACCATTTCCCTCTGCTTGCTTCTTATGATAATGTGTAGGAATGTATTCAGTTTGCGCGTGTGTGTTTTTTTCTTTTGTTTTTTTATTATTATTGTTGTGTTTTTTGTTTGTTCCTTCTTCTTCTTCTTCTTCTTCTTTTCATCCCTTTTCCTGTATCGCTTTGCGGTTGAAAGTTTTTCTTCTCCTTTTTGTTTCACTAGCTGGTTTTATATGTTTCGATTTTCCTATTCACGTTTTTACTTATTTTTTATTTCTTTTTTCCCTTTTTTTTTAGAGGTGTTGTTTTGCTCTTGCACTGATTACTGGTTGGGTGATACTTCTACAAAATCAAACGCACAATTTACCAGTAACGAAACGAAAGTACCAGTTTGTCTTATAGTGATTGGTTGCTTTTGTTTTTTTTTAGCACGGAACAGTTAAACTTTACAAGCAATGACAAAGAAAAGGTGAAACATGAAAGAAATAACAAAGAACACAAAGGAATCGACTAAAAAGGGAGCAACACGTACAAACAAACAAACAAACAAAAAACACCAAACGTTTCGCGTTGTGTTAATTTTCCCTTGTATTTGTGGTTGCTTCATTTGTTCGTTTGCATTATTTCTGTATCTTTTTCTTCTTCTTCTTCTTCTTCTTCTTTTGCTTCCCTTTCCTACCTTCGTATGCACCATCAGCTTCTTCTTCTTCTTCTTCTTCTTCTTCTTCTTCTGCTAATTTTTTTTTAAATTGTCTCAATAGTAATCACAGTTTTTGATTTCTCCTCGTCCACACGTCGTCCCTTTTTTCGTTCGGTCCCTCTCCCCCAACGATTTTTCACTGCTACGGGGGGCGTTTTTCGCGGGCGAGCGAAATAGAGAGAAGGGGGGGGGGGGGGGAGAGAAAGGGTTTGTTTTGCTTTGTTATATTTTAATTATTTTCAGTACTGCTGTTTTATTTTTTAGTTCGACCCTTCCTCAAACTAATTGTCCGCCTCCGTTTTAGAACGTGGCATCATTTTTACTTTTTAATGATTTTCATTACTAGTTTTTGCTCTCCCATTCTCTATCTCTCTCTCTGTTTCTCTTTTTCTTTTTCTCTCTCTCTCTCTCTTTCTTCTTCTTCTTCACATTTATAAATCCTAAATCGCTAAATCCGGTATATATGTAAATAGCTAAACGAGTTTATTTACTTTATGTTTTCCCTTTTTGTTTTTCGTTTTCCGTTTTCCGCTTTCTACCTTTCTTTCACTTGTTTTGCGTTGGTTTTCTTTCTTCTTCTCCCCTACTAGCATCATCCATGTTATATTTAACTAGGCTTACTATTGCAGCTTTGCTTACTATTTGCTACCTTTCCTACGTACCTTTCTGCTTCGTCACAATGTCCGCGTGTGCCGTGCAGTGCGGTGTTCAGCGCCGTCCTTGCTGCGCCAAGCACCAACCTGTGTGCGCGGCGGGTGGGGTTTCCTTGCTGCTGTTCCCGGCCCGTTGCTGTTTCGTTGCTCTATTGATTTGTTGGCTAACTCTAATGCGTATGTGTATCTGTGTGTTCCACGTCGAAGCACGTGTGTTGCCCCGGTATCACGCTTTGCAAGTTGTTGTTTTTCATGGTTTTGTACAAAAAAAAAAAAAAAAAAAAAAAAAACTAGAAATTATTGCCCTCCCAGAGCAAAGCATTCTCACACCATTTTCTTTGTCCTGTGATCTGAAGGTTGAAGGAAAAAGCAAGCAAACAAACAAACAGAAAAATACATTTTTTCCAGTTCAAAGTGTAAAGTTTGTTTTTTTATTTACAGCAGATCTCGTCGTGCGTCCGTTCAACGCACCCACACAATACGCGCACGTCCCGCGTTTACCGACCGTCTTCTTCTTCTTCTTTTTCTTCTTCTTCTTCTTTTTCTTCTTCGTTTAATTCTATATTATATTCGGCTTAAATCCCATCCCCCGTTCTCTGTAGCCCCCGCTGGGTTTCATTCCAATGTTCTCGACGCGCCAAAAACCCGCTTTTCCGTCCTCTCTCTCTCTCTCTCTCTCTCTCTCTCTCTCTCTCTCTTTCGCTCTCACACACACACACACTTTCCGTCACACAGCGCAGCACAAAATCCCCCAACGAACAAGAATGTAAAACAACCTTCCAGCGCGTTTCCGTTTTGTTTTTTCCTACACAAATTGATTAATCACACTGTGTGTTTTTTTTCCTTTTCTCTCTCACGATTTTTTTGTTTTGTTTTGTCACGCAAAAACCATGAACAAACAAATCAAAGAGAAAGAGTACACGCTAAAAACGAAATGAAAACCGAAACAAGTAACGCCGATAAGGTAAAAGTTCTTACCGCTGCAAGTATTTTGTTAATTTGTTTGGTTGTTTGGTTGTTCATGCGTTTAAGAGTAAAAACAAAACATTAAAAAATAAGAAGAGTAGCAAAATACAGTTTAAAAAAAAATAATAAAAACCAAACATTTGCACAATTAATCACAATCAAGTAACGCTTCTCACAGTGTGTATGTGTGTTTTGTATGTATGTGTTTTCTCCCCCTGCAATTAAATCTTAGCTCAATTTTTCTTATCAATTTTGTTGCTGTGTGTTTCTCTCGTCCTTTTCGCTTTTTTGTTACTAATTTCTATCTTCTGGGTTTTCTCCGATCAGTTAACTTCTACGGCTGTTGTGTCCCTCTATGTGTGTCTTTCTCTCTTTTCTCTCTTTTCTCTATTTTCTCTCTTTTCTCTCTTTTCTCTCTTTTCTCTCTCTCTCTCTCTCTCTCTCTCTCTCTCTGTCGCTCTCTCTCCCGATCAATAATAAAGCCTTAAAATGTATGTTAATATGTTTGTGTTTTGTTCTACACACTTAAAAATATTTCACGACCTCGGTTAAAAATACTGCCGAAATTTGTCGGCTCTTTCGATTCTTGCTGATATGTCAGTTGAAAAATCCCAGTAGCCGAAAATCAGTACCATTTAAAACTGAAATATCAGTTAAATAAATATTTCAACCGAAACTCGGCAACCCAACTTGCCGAGAACATACGTTAACACAGCTGTCACCGAGCTCGTCCGTCAAAATAACCGAGATTTCAGCTTTACTGTTTGGATTAGCCGAGGCTCGGTATTTTATCTGTCATTCGTCATTCTGTTAATCTCGTGCTAATGAAACGAAAACCTTTCGGAGTGATGTTGTGATGTAAAAGTAAAAGTGTAAAAATATAAGTGAAAATGAGTCTCTCAGCGTGAAAAAAAAACCGAGTATCAGTAGCATGCGATCGAGCACGGGTATGGAACGGGGTTGGGGTTAGGAAACTCCATCAGCGCACGCAATCGGTGCTCTTCAGAGCGTCGCTCGGAGCAGTCCCTATTGAAGGATCATATGTAGAAGCTAATCCGATTGGTTCAACCTTAGCCATTCCGTTCAGACTTCCAGGATTCATTTCCGGTCACCTACACGAGTAAGTACGTATCAACACTCGACCACGTAAAATCTAAACAGGGTTCACTCAGACTTGTTTCACTCTGCCCGCTTTACAGAACCGTGCCTGTACCAGTGCCCGCTCCTTGTCCGGCTCATTTTCCTGTACATATACCATATCCAAACGCTGTGCCCCATCCGGCGGATGAACCAATGCCTGTCCCTACGCTTCACACCAGAAATCTCATAAGAATAGGGTGACTTTCTGCCATCATCATAGGCTCAGACTGCTATGACTCTTTCTCCCAGTAAATAATATTGTTTATTTATGTTACCTAAATAAACCCACTTGATACGCAAATAAAACCACTAAAATAAAGATAAAATGTTTTTATATTTAGCCGAAATCTCGATTTGCTCTAACCGAAAATCTCGGTTAAACGTAAACGTCAAAACAAAATGTCATTAACCGAGATGTCGGCAACAGAAATTTAACCGAAATTGTGCCGAGATCTCAGTTGTGCAGATCTCGGCAAAAATTAACCGAGATTCGGCAAAATTTTTTAAGAGTGTACATATGTCGAATGCCTTCGCTTTTACGTATGGGTGTGTTTGTTTAGTTTTTATTTTTTTTACTCTTCACGCCAACAATTCTCTCTCTCTTTTTTTTCTCTCGCTCTGGCTGCAATGTGTGATCGGGATCGTTTTTTTGTTTTGTTTTCTTTTGTAAAACAACACGTTTTGACTACTCCGCGACATCCGCGGGACACAACACAAAAAGGTATGACACACAACGCACGACCTCCTCCCTCCACCAAATCCCCCACTGCTTTTCTTTTCCCTTTTTCTTTGTTTTTTGCTTTGTTTTTTTTTTGTTGCTGTAACTTCTTTTCTGGGGCGTTGTGGTGTGGTTCCCTCTCCTATGGTGGGCCCTATTTCTAGGTATCGTTTAATTTTCCTTTAACGTGCTTCTTCTCTTCGGCGCTCTCTCTCTCTCTCTCTCTCTGTCTAAAGCTATAAGGTCGATACCACTAACACGTGTGTGAGAGATAATGTTATCATTCCGCCGCCCCGCCCTCCCTTGGATTGCCATTTATGCCAGCTATTTTACTAATTCATTCTCTCTGCCTTCAATTCCCCTATCTCTCTCTCTCTCTTTCTCTTTTAGAGAAAATGGGTTTTGCGTCTGCTTTTCGTTTCGTTTTGCACAAAAAGGCTTCGTGAACTCTTGCTGCCGCCCGCCCAACTTACCAATAAACCAACTATCGTATCACACTTAGCGGCCGCTCCCACATGTTAGGGGGGGGGGGGAGGAGGGAGGGGAAGGGTTAAACAGTTCTGTTGCCGGCCTCGCTCCACTTCGTTCTCCCTGCTAATTAATATTGCTCTATAGATGCGTCCCTTATTTCATGGCTCGCCGCACACTACCTTCCTGCTCCCCATTCCCTCCTATCCGCAATGCACTACTCAAATGTTTTTTTTTCTTCCTTTTTTTTCGCCTGGATTTCGGTTATGTTTAGCACCTTGACTCTCTCTCTCTCTCGATCTCTCTCTCTCTCTCTCTCTCTCTCTCTCTCTCTCTTTTGCCTCTGACTATTGTGCCTACTATATACATGCCCCTCCCCCCCCCTCTGGGAGCTTCCATTTCTCTCCTTATCTCTCTGCTCTCTCTCTCTCTCTGTCTCTCTCTTCTACACACTCTAAAAAAAAAAACAATAATTCCATTCACTACAATACCGACCCCTTACCCCGAGCGCACAGTTCTAACCAGCAGCGAACAGTTGGCAGCGCTAGCAGGCAGTCAAGCAACCCCCTCTCCCTCACAGCAGCAAATTCCCTGCCACACGCAGCAATTTTTCCACTAGCATTTGAAAGCCCATAGTTCTTGTTTTTCATTCTCTCTCTCTCTCTCTCTCTCACTCTCTCTTTCTGTTAATTTTTCCTAATTTTTTGTCTGATTTTGTTTTTTTTGTTTGCATTCTGCTTGTTGGTAAGCTCCGCTTTCAGTAGATTTTTTTTGTTTTTTTTAAATGATCCTGGTGTATAAGTGTGTGTGTGTGCGGGGGGGTAAATTCTGCCCAGTTCGCTGCTTTCAGGCACGTTTGCTCCAATTTTGCGCGTACTACCTCTGACTGTGTACCAAAAATTGCTTGCTGCCGCCTTTTTTTTCTTTCTTTTTTGTTTGCTTCTCGGCTGACCAGGCAAACGATACCCCTTGCACACACTCTGGGCACTCAGCTTCTTCCTCACACCGCTGCCTGTGTGTGTATGTGTGTGTGTGTCTGTGTCCGGTCCATCCAATCATCCGTCCTGCTGTACACTAATTAGAGCCTTTATGTACAAGAGCTATATTTTAATGGGTTTTAATTGTTTCTCTGCCTTTCTCTTCCATTTTTTTTTGACATATGTCACTAGCTAGTTGGGTGTTGCATTTTTGCTGCATTTGTTTTGTTTTGTTTTTTTGTTTTTTTTTTAATCGTTTTCTTTTTGCGGGCGCCACCTATTTTCGCTTTTCTACCTTGGGCCCGGCTAAAGAGCGTGCTCTGGAGCCCGAGAGGGGCACCAACGCCAAAAAGAATGTTTCCACCTCTATTTACGAATGTTTTACACCTGTGTGTGTGTGTGTTTTTCTTCATTTCGTTTAGTTTTTTTTATTTTGCCTTGCACAGAACAAGAAGAGATCTTGGTTACTGGGGGGTACTGCACCACCGCCGCCGACCTCCAAGCGCTTTAGAAACGATTTTGTCAGCGTCGCCCTAAACCGATGAGGTGGTAAATTACGAGGACAAAAAGAAGTAATCCAATGTAAAGTGCGTCCTTATTTTTTCGTGCTGAATTTGACGCGCGTATTAAGGGGAAAGAGAAAATAAAATAGTAATTTAAAAAAAATCCCAAAACAAAACCAAAAAAGCGGATTTAAATGTCCAATTTTGCACCGCTATTTCGTCCGTTGGGCGTTGAGCAAATGGGGTTTAGTTGCGCTGCGAGCGTGCTCGGTGTGCAAAAGTAAAGTAAGCTAAACCGATCGGGTCTACGTAAGAAACGGTAAGGTGTAATTGTGTGTATTTTTTGTTGTTGCGTAATCAATATGGAAAATAGTCAAAGCAATGGCCGAGGCGATAAAAATTGTAACTGGGAACAGTCGGAACGGAAAAAAGAAACCCTGCCTCCTGCCCATCCCGTCTCGGACGGGACGTTCTTCTCTTGTCCCTACCTTGCTGACGCTCTGCGCAAATAACAAACGGGTTTCGATAACAAACATTAACAACAACAACAACAAAAAACACCATCAACAGCATTGAACGTCCCGCAGTGTTTTACGTGCTGGTAGTTGCCGCACCATTCCACCGTCGGCATGCTGCGTCACCCTCCGTCACCATGCTCGCTCGTGTTGCTGCTGCTGCCGGGAAGCGTCGTACCGTCCTACTAATTCCGTGATTCCTGTTTCGCGCCGTTCCATTTAATGTCCTTTCAGGCGCACATGCACACCACACCGCACATACAATCGAGCTCATCTCCTCTTTCACACGATCTCTTTCTCTCTCTCTCTCTCTCTGTGTCTCCCCCTCCCCCTAAAAATAAAAAAAAGATGTTCGGTGGCCGGCCGGGAAGGGGGCGTGGGGTGTAGTACGGCTTCTTGCAGTTTAAAGTTTCATTTCTTGCAAATTCATTACTACTGCTGCTGCTGCTGCTGCTGCGGCTGATGTTGCTGTGTTTGTTTTTTCGTTACAAATTGGAATTCCACTAATCGCCCGGATGTTCCGGGCAGCTACGATTCACTTCAAACCATTTGTCGATGCATCTGTTCGGGCGGGCGAGAGCAGAAACAAAAGGAAAGGTGTGAGTTAAACGGAATCGGCAACTGCTGTTTGTGCATGTGCATGGTCAGCTTACACTTTATGGTAGATGCATAAGCACGGAAGTCTAGCAATGATATCACCAGGAGATAGATCCTCTAAGCAAATGACACACTCGCCCTTTGCGTCGGTTAAACAGTCCTCTGGAAAAGGAAAAGGAAAGGTTAGGAAACAAAACAGGAGGACCTGCGCGGTTCCGATTCCGTGTTCGGAATCAAGTTCGGAGCCGATTCCGATGCTGGAATTGATTCCGATTCCGATGCTGGAATTGATTCCGATTCCGATATTGAAATCGACTTCGATTCCGATGCTGAAATCGATTCCGATTCCGATGTTGGAATCGATTCCCATTCCGATACTGGAATTGATTCCAATTCCGATACTGGAAAACGATTCCGATGCTGGAATTGATTCCGATTCCGATGCTGGAATCGATTCCGATTCCGATACTGGAAACGATTCCGATTTCGATGCTGGAATTGATTCCGATTCCGAAACTGGAATCGATTCTGATTCCGAAACTGGAATCGATTCCGATTCCGATGCTGGAATCGATTCCGATTCCGATGCTGGAATCGATTCCGATTCCGATGCTGGAATCGATTCCAATTCCGATACTGCAAAACGATTCCGATTTGGGTACTGGAATTGATTCCAATTCCGATGGTGGAATCGTTTCAGATTCCGAAACTGGAATCGATTCCAAATCCGATGCTGGAATCGATTCCGATTCCGATACTGGAATCAACTCCGATTCCGATTCCGAAACTGGAATCGATTCCGATTTCGATACTGGAATCAATTCCGATTCCAATGCTGGAATCGATTCCGCTGCTGGAATCGATTCCGATTCCGATTTTGATACTGGAATTGATTCCGATTGCGATACTGGATTCAATTCTAATGCTGAAATTGATTCCGATTCCGATGCTGGAATCGATTCTGATTCCGGAATAAGAATCGGCTCCGGAATCGGAATCGATCCGGGAATCGCAATCTGCTGCGGTAACGGAATCAGAATTGACTCCAGAATTGGAATTAGCTCTGGAATGAGAATCATTTTTTTGAATTGAAATACGAAGTTTCAGAAGCGAAATCAGCCCGGCAATCTGCATGAGAATGGATCGTTTACAAGCAAATTTTGATTCTTGGCGGCTATCCAATACGCGTCATTGGAGCCAAACGTCCATTCTTATGAGGATGTCGAACCCGATTTCGGAGCCAATGCCGATTCCGGAAACTGATTCCGGACCTACTATCCGGAATCGATTCCGACGAGAACATAATTTACCCCATCGCTACTACAAACACACTCATACCATTATATGATAGGCGAGGCTTCGTTAGGCACATTACTAAATGACACTCGATGTCGTCAGGCGTCACAAATTTGCTACATACTGGACATTTTATACCTGCAGTGGGGTGGAGAAAAAGGAAAAAAAAAACAGTTTAGATTAATCCAAGCCATCATTTCGCTATCGCTCTGCAGTGCCTGTTCCCATCCCTTTGGTCGGATAAAGTTTGCCATCTCTTGGTCGCTCCCCCAGCGGACGGACCAGGCCACAAAGCAAGCAGCGAGAAGGGGAAAAAGCGTTACACAGGATCCACACACGATCCGCCCTTTCGCCCATCGATGCATCCCCTCTTGTCCCCTCCCAGCCACTTCTGCCGTCCCGCAAAAGGGCAGGCTACTATAACGAGATGGGATGAGCGCGAACTGCTCTGTGAAGGGCGATTGTGGGAGACGCAAGCGGGGCTCTTCCTTTCTTGAAAACCGTTTGTCTAGCAAGTGAATGACGTGGGAGGAAGGACAATGGAAGGGTGGAAGGGGGGGGGGAGGGGGGCCGAAACTCACCATTGATTGACCAGATATGAGTAGGTAGTGATGTTGCGTACACTCTTCCCAAAGCAAGCGGAGCACTAGCCGCGGCATTTTCTTCCGCCGAGCTACTATCGGGATCGGGATTAGCGGACGATATTTCGTACGGTGCGCCTACAGAGAAAATGGAAACAATACGGATTGTGTGTGTTTTGTTTTGCTTTGGTTTCTTTTTTGGGGTTTCGATTGTGTGAGGTGCAGAAAATGAAAGGTGCAGAACAGAAAAACGGTGCTTGCGTGCGAGGGGTTGGTGATGAAGGATGAAAGAAGCTAAAAAACAAACACATCCCACAAGCGATAATTGCACAGGAGAATAACAAGCGATCCAACACCGTACAACGGACAATTTATGCTAAAAACAGAACCAAACAAGGAACAAGTGGCGCTGCCCATCTTCTCCATAACCAAAACCCTTACTTGTGTGACCACCTATCCCGGGGCGGGTCGTACAATTTGCTCATCATCCCCCCCCCCCGGAATGAAAAACGTACTTCTTGGGCTGTTTGGCTTTTCTTCCATTACCTCTGTAACATGTCGCACATTTTTGTGTGTGCCAACTTCCACAACGGAAAAGCATTTCGCTTCGGTTCTGCTAGCAACCGTGATGCCGTAGAATTATCAATTTAAAAAAAATATGCGCGCTACTCCGAAACCCGCCTAAATAGTGCTTTAAATTGAGCGCTACACAATTTGGTCCTTCGAACCGGATCTGTTAACGGCTAAGGCGACATTCTGATGACGTAAGAACGTTTCAATGGCTGTTCTTTTGGGGCCGCTGAAGTTGCTCATTAAATGAAGTAGTTTATCTAGGAGCTTGGAATATTCCCTTACTCGATTTGCAACATTTCCCTAACCGGTTGGCCTATTGTATTACATGATTCGAAAACCTGCATAGACTTATTTTTTTTGAGTGGATCTGTGTTTTGCATAGAACCTAAGATTTGTTTTTTTTAAATTATGTGTTATACGTTATCCTTTTCCTTAATTATATTAACTTCTATCGATAAAATGTTATATTCTGTGCGAAAATGCGTATCTGTGTTGCCAGGTATAGTCTAAGATGATTAATAAAGTTTGAAATTGTACGAATAATATAAATATAAAACAACTCTTTCCTAAATTAGTTACATCTATACCACTGCTAAAACCGAACAGAATCGCTTTTCAGTCGCGAAAAGATAAACTTCTATTACAAAATGTATTACCAACTCGGGTGGGTCGTTATAGAAGTAGGGGATACGAATTGAAATGTTGTTAAAAAATATTGTAAAACAATGTAAAATTATATTTTTTTAACTGAATGGAAACAAGGCTTATCCTGGCATTTGTAACGTTTCCAGACAACGTCGGAATTCTATCAAAAAATTAAAAATCATTTAAAAGGCAAAACATTTGAGGTAGGCGGCTATAGAGATGATGGTTTAACAAAAAAAAAAAAAAAAAAAAAAAAAACAAAACAAACCCCCCGGCAACAATAACCGAAACAGTAGATAGGAGTTTTTTCCTTTTGTTTTTTTTTTTTTTTTTTGGGGGGGTGGAGGGGTGAATGCCAAACGGGGATGCCGCGCGGGATTGGGGCCGGGCGTACCTGCGGTGCCGGACACCACATCGCTGCTGCTGCTGGTCGAGAAGGTGCGTGCCCGGGGACTCTGCTGTCCTCCATTCGCGGTGCTCGCCTTTATTCCCATTGCCGCCGGTTCATTCAAACGACCGTTCGCTCGCGTAACCGCGCCGCAACTGGACGCGCCTGTTCTGTGGGTGGGTGGGTGATGGAGTCGCGTGTGATGAAACGGTCCGCCCCTGTTGGCGGCGGCGCGCGCGCTGCCGGGTTTTCTCTTCTGCTCTTATTTGATGGTCAATCACGCTCTGTGCTCCTACAAAGAAAGAATGTGGAGGGGGGGGGGGAAAAGACATTAGCGTTGCGTTGGATCGAGCAGTTGGTGGGTTGGTGGAAATGTTTGTGAATGAAAGAAACAATTTCTCTGGATGGGCTGGAAGTGTGCCCGCTCTGCTCGACGCGGTTCCCCTTCCAATGCCACAGTGCCGCGTTTGTCTGTGTGTGTGCGTGTTTGATGGACGATTTGATTGCTGGTGGTGAGCGGACGGCGACAATCCGTTGTGTAAATGTCGTCGCGCACCCCGCCCGGATCCCCGAAAGGCCCATCGGGGAAAAGTGCTAGACAACAAAGACGGTATATATCGTAGGAAAGCGCCGGCGGGAAGCCGATCATACCCGGAAATGGGAGCATGCACTGAGAAAGGGGGGGGGGGGGGGAGGGCACAAACACACGTGCAAGATGCACCGTGCACTATTTGCAATATCTGGGGCCCCGGGAAACGGGGTGGTCGTCGTCGCGGGAGGCGCGTTTGAGCGATAGCCAACAACCCTTTGGCTTCTTTCGTGTTCTTTTCCTTGTTGTGCTGTTGTTGTGTGTTTGTTGCACACAGTCGCCGAGGTATATCTCTACAGCCTGGTCGGGATCGGGCTCCCTCTGCTCGCGATGGGACAAAGCGCTGCTGGTGCTGTCGCCCCCGGGGGGTTGGTGTGGTGGTTCGTGTGTGTGTGTTTTTTCTTCGTTTTTTTTTGCAGATTGACAAACCAAACACGCGCACGCACACCTACAGCACCGTTTGCACACAGTGAGACGCGCGTTCCTGGCGCTTATTAGATAAAACAGACACACGGGACACACACACACTCTCACACACCACCGATTGGTGGTGTAATTGGCTTCCGCTGCTTTTTTCTTTTATTTTTTTTTATTCGTTCTCCTTCTTCCTTCTGCTACAGCAACTGAGAGTTGAACACGAAGAGAATTGCTGCTTTTTGTGTGTGTGTGCGCTTTTTTTTTCTTCTGTTGTTGATGTGGATGACAGGACGGAGAGGTTGATCGGACAGGCATTCACACGCACACACACAGACGCGCAGTCTAGGCTTTGGAAGAGGCTAGGCGGGGGCGATCCGGTGCTGCCCTTCGGGAGGACAACAAGACCCCCCCCCGCCCCCCACCGTCGCCCTAGCCTTTTCTTTCCATCCGCGAAACGCTAACCTCTAGCAGGACAAAAGTGACAAACACACACACACACACACAAACACACCCCTGTGAGAATAGCCTAGGAAAGCGAAAAAGGTTGGCTAGATTATTGCACAAGATTTTCTGTGTGCTCACCCGTAGTATAACAATCACACGCACAGGGACACGCACACACAACACACACGCACGGGGACACAGATTTTAACACGACCCTGTGCCTGTGCCTGTGCTGCTCGCTGCGACGACGACGACGACGACGGTGAGAATGACGCCTGACGTTTTCCGTTCGCTCACGAGGCGGGCGGCGCGCGCTCACTACTAGCTGCCTCTGCTCACGTTCACGCGCTGTCAAAACGATTGTTTTGCGGTGCCGGGAGCTCGCTTCTCGGAACTTCGCTGCTGCTTCGCCAAATGATTTTTTTTACCTTCACTCACACACACACACACACAAGCTTTGTCTATCTGGCTCTTGCACAAGCAAAATTCCTTTGCTGATGGGTTTTATTAGTTTTACACACACACACTCACTGGGGGACACTGGGCTTTTCGATCGTCGTTCCACGCACAGCAAATCACAGCACAGAGACGCACACAACGGCAGAGTGCGGGGTTGTTTTTTTCTTTCTAAAAGCGATCAACCATTGTGTTCTCCTTCCTTTTGGCCCGCCCGCTCTGACTCACGGACACTTTCGCTGTTCGCCCTCGAATCACAATATCACCAACACACACACACACAAACACACGACGAACAAGACTGATCAGGTCAGATCAAGTACTAATATTGTGCCTCGGTGAGATTGAGTGCTGGCGGGTCCGCTGTTTGACTGTCGTGATTGGATGGGCCCGTGGGGATCGGGGATGGGTGTTGTTGCGAGGCAACGAAACTCGGCACCGTCTTTTGTTTCGCCAACAACAACAACAACAAACAACGGTAGAACGAAACGTCGCCCGTCTCACTGGTCACTCTCACGCAAATTCACGCACGACGGCTCGATGAACACAGCTGGGCTGTACAACGAAAGAAGAGAGAGAGAGAGAGAGAGAAAGAGAAGCAAAATAGAAAAAAAAACACACACACACGTTAAGGAATGTTATTAAAGACAGTTGTAGGTTCATTCTTTTACAGGCTGTATGGCACAGGCTTTCTATTTGTTTTCTATTGCAAAGCTAATAGAGTGGACAATAATTAAGAATTTCAACACACACGCACAAAAATTGCTCCGTCAGCTTCGCGATGCCACCTACGATGCTCACTCACTCGGGGAGGGCTCGCTCACTCGTTCATGCGCTCACCGTGCCGTTGAAATGTCAAGTTCGCACAATAGACACACACACACACAGAGGCACGCGCCACAGTTGCGCGTACAAGCGACCGATGCGACGAAACACGAAAACCCAAAACAATCGGTCTTGCCTCTTCTCCGATACGCTATCAAACACAGACGCACACACACACATACACACACGATGGCTATTAATAAGACAATAGTTGTATGCGTGCTTGTGAGTGCGGAAATGCGAGCGGGCGAGCAACGGAGACAAGCGTATACAACTTAATCCGATTGCGCGAATCCTGCCCGTCTCCCTTCTGGACCTTTTGTACACCCCCTCGTTGCTACTACCACTGAAGCGGGGATCGAACGATTCCTTTTTCCTGTGTGCGCACAGAACTTAGCACCAGCAGCAGCAGCGTTTCTGACAGGGGGCCACCTACTGACAGCTGATGTGCGCGCGGATCGTTGTGTCGCAACTGCGAACAGAACACAGGTCGAAAAAGCCTCCGCCACCACAACATACTGCTAGGAGGGGGAAATCCTCGGAATCCGGTTTCGTCCGCGGCACGGTTCAAGCCCGAAATCGAACACCTTTGCACTGAAAGCGGATCTTTCTGTGTGTGTGTTGGCTAATGTGGTTCAACAAACAAACAATTTAAAAAAAAGGCTAAGACGTAGTTATCAAACACTAGTACGAAATGAAAACAACCTCATTCTTGCCAACACACAAACGTGTCGCTCGCTCGTGGTCGTGGGTGTGTGTGTGTGTGATTAGAAAATGAGCCTAAGAAAGGGCACTGATAAGAGAAGCACGGTTTTTGTGCCTCATTACGCATAAAGAGGTTTTACTGCTGATCGATCACACACACACACACCAGCACAGAAGAAGCGTTCTGCGTCACCAAACAAGAGATATGCGTCGTTCTCGCTGTGTGTGTGTGCGTGCGTGCTTTGTACTTCCGCGAGCAATGATCTACACTGAAATGGGCCATCCTTGGACAGAGGGGCGGCAAAGTCAGCGAAGTGGAAGAGGCACAAGCGCGCGTGTTTGTATGTGTGTGTGCGATGTTGTTGTTTTTGTTTGCTTTTGATAACGCGTGATTATAAGGGTAACCACTTAACAGCGCCGCAATCTCCGCCACCGGAGTGCTTGGGAAGGGAGAGCAGCAAGAGACAGATTTGGTTGGCCCTGCTTCCCCCACAGCACCACCATTTGCCCTCCATCAACCCCAGTCCGTCGATGACTTACGGTTGCGGAAGCAATTAAATATAGTTCGATCTCTGGGACACAGTGTGCGCACCACCACCTACGACAACACCAACGTTAAACACACACAAACACAGATAGAGAAAGAATTGGATCGGAATTGGAAAGCAATGATGTGTGCCGCGGTTTGCGATTTAGATGACGCTTCGCTTTGTATGCGTGTGGGGACCGGGTCCCGAGACGAAAGATAAAGCCGTGTCCGAGTGACAGGGAACGGGGGCATTTACCTGACGCAACTCGGATAAAAAACGAACCGATCGCCGTGTATGGGTAGGGAAATTTTGTGTATCTGATCTAGTGTGTCGCTGCTATCTGTTCTCAGTGCGCCGCTAACTTCGGTCGCCGCTGGGCAGGCTTACTGACCACTATACTATCGAGGAAACTTTCTTTCTAGCTCAAAAGGAATAACCTCTGCAATCACAAAACACACGCATACACAGCACACAAAAAGTGGCGTATGATGCGAATTCACACAATCAACAGAGTAGGCATTGCCTTCAGAAGACAAAAGCACACAACGGACAGTCCCGAAAGATCGGGCGACAAAAGGGGAGGGGGATGGGTGACTGATCCTGCATTGGCACTGCTTCCACTAGTGCTGCCTCGCTGGTAGAGCTGCACACACAAGCACACCACTATCACACGGCGACGTCTGGCGGGTGCGTTTGCACTGGAAAATCGCGTTAAATTGAAATTTTGAGTAAGGAGTAGGGGAGATTGGGGGGGGGGGGGGGGGTTTGGGGAAACCAAAGCGTGCCAATGTGTGTGCTTGAGGTTTTTTACTAGTGCATTTCGCAAGACTTCCATGGTTTCCTGTGCTGTATGGTTTTCGATACCTGGAACTGGACGGGCAGTTCTCCTGCCCTCCCGAACGCACACAAAGGTACAACAGCGCCCACCCCGAGTGACACTTCTGGAAGGTTTTTGGGGTGTTCGTGTATGTGTGGCAGAGGCTTTTGTGAAGGCGCAATAGATCCGGGGAACCTGGGAGGAGGTCTTGGTTGGGAAGTAGGGATGCCTACTTTCAAATCTGCGCTTCTCGCCTGTTCTCTGTGTCACTGCGATGAAAGCTTCGTATTTAAGAAGCGATTCTTCTTCACCCCTTCCCCTTTCCCACTCGCAACCCTCAAACAGCTTCTCTCTATCACTCGCTCGATCGCTGGACAAAATGTCAAAAGCACATGCTACCAACATTGACCAGAGAGAGAGAGAGAGAAAGAGTGCGCTCGCGAAACTCACAGAAAGAACAGGAAATATAATCGAACGGCGAGGAGGCATCACCAGCAGCCGCCGCCGCCAGCCAGGCAGGCGAAAAATCGAGCGCAACCACTTACTATTGCGTTGCTGTTTGAAATTCGTCTTCCTCGGCTGATGTTGATGGATTCGAGGGGTTTTCGTTTGTGGGGCTTGAAGATTACAGGCAGGGTGGCGGTTTAACATGAAACGGATGGCCGAACAAAGGAGGGTTCGGAGTGTTGTTGAAATTGGACGAGTAGAGCAAAAGAGAGAGAGAGGTTGCGGCGCGGAAGGTGGTCAAGAAAAAAAGGGAAGTCAGGCATAGCAGAATTCTCACACATACACCAAGCACACACACAATGACGGTGCAGTTACGACGGGGGAGTGCATATTGGATGCCATCGTTCCACTGTGGTCTTGCGTGTGTTTGTGTGTGTCCGATCCCTTTGCTCTGCTGCTTATTGCACTTGTGCACAGAAAAATCAACCACCCGCGCCTCAGCTAGACCACACACCAAAATCAACCCTCCCCCCCCCCCCCTCTCTCACGCCCACATAGGTAGAGCTCGCTACACACCTACATACGGACACACATCCCTTACCTTTCCGGATATCCGCAACTGCGGGCGGTACACACAGGGGACCGCAAAAAGCTGTTTGACGACGGTGGCTGGGTGTTTTTTTTTTCGAGTTCCGTTCCCGTGGTCTCGGGAGCTGTTACCACTCCCGGTGACACAGTGTGCCCTGTGGGTGTGCTGCCTGTGCACGTCTTTTACACTCCGTCGCCTGCTTGGACCAGGCGCTCGCTAGACTGTTACGTTTTGCTGCTGCCGACTGGTAGGCCCCACATCCAACCTTACAAACACACACCGCACACAGCCTTCCTAATTCACGCTTCTGCACAGATTACGGCTTGTGATACACGCTCCGTCGTCGGTTCGTCGCAGACCGTGCGGCTATCTTTTCATCTTTACCAAATCACAAGAAACGCACACTCGCGCTGGGAGGCCCACAAGAGACGTCTGTCCGTCTCGAACGCAAACACACACTCTGGCGCACGCACGCACACGCTCGACGGCCCAACGGGAGCCCAATAGTCAGCGCTTGTGTGTGTGTGTGCTTTTTCCCTTCGTTCTCGAAGAGCACACAGGTACTGGATGTGTTTCTGTGTGTGTGTACTTGTGTACGCAAATGTTCGGGGAGGAAAAAAAACAACCCGAAAGATTGCCCATCACTACGTACGATCCGGATGGCACGTTCCTCACCACAAATGGTTGATGGGGTGGTGAATTCGCTTTACAGTCGATCACGCGTGAGTTGGTACAACACGTAAATGATGTGAGGTGTTTTATTTTTTAGACATAGTTTAAAAAGTTTGTATTGAATATTTGTATTGAAAATGTGGAGTGTAGATAAACAATTTGTTTTTTAATTAAAAAACAATGGTTTGTGCTACTTGGCAGTTTACCTACTGTAAATGTTGAATCCGGAGTGGTGTTTCAAATGTTACTGTCATTCAAAGATAAAAGTAAGCTCATATGAAAATATGACAACAAGACCATAGTTTATATTATTTAGTTTTCAGAGAATCGTTGCTCTTTTTTACTTCTTATAGCACTGTGTATAGGTACTTACCCATCATAAAGCCTGATACAATCATAATTTTTGATCTTTTTGAAATATTTCGTGAAAGATTTGTCGAGAAACATTTCAGCTATCGTCAGCGCAAAATCGAAAGCAGGGAAAAACATACCTGTAGCAAAAACAACATCTGGAAAACGGGATATCTCTGGCATAGCGTTGATTTACTTAGATTAGATTTTTAAGGCTAATTTGAATCGAATTGTTGCCAACTAGCTAATAGTTCGCGTGACGAGTTATATCACAATTTGTTCTTTTTACTTTTCGAGAGGAAGCTATGTGTAAATAAATTTTAGAAATAATATAATTAGCAGTTTCGATGGTTAAGAAAAATAAAGAGATGTATTTAGAAAATGGTATCAAACACGTATGGAATTCCTCGGAACACTTTGACCCGGAGATGCTATCCGACTCTCGTTCAAACCCGAGCAAATTTCAATAAGCTTTTTCATTTCAACAGAATTTAGTTTCTGTTCTCATGCAACTTTCCTACACGGTGGCTTTAAGCTTTCTCATTGATTGCTGCTTCAAAGTTTCTCTATTAGTGGTTAGCTTGTTAGTACATCGTTCAGTGAAAAACAAAAAAGCTTTTTTTTTTCAAAGTTTCTTTCGTCTTGTTTTTTAAAGTCGCTTTGCCGCATGTACTACCTAATCGTTTTTATCATACGCGACATTTTTCAAATCGTTTTACCGAATCTTCCTCCCACATCAAATAGGTTGCCTTCGAAGGTTGGGTTCATTGCACTAGCATTTAGGTTCCATAATTGACCATTTAATTGCGAAAATATTTTAAAAAAGCATTTCGAACGGCTTTTGGACAGACTGTGAAAGCCACTGAGAAATTACGCTCCCCCAAAGGGAAGAGTCCTACGCCTCAAAGCCTTTCCTACACTTTGTAATGAAGCTGCTTTGCTTCCCTGGCTTCAAACCAAACTGAATGGTGTGTAAATCTAAGCTTGCAGTGGGCTGCTGCAGTAAGGTAAAAGAGGGATAAAACGCCACTGAAAACTATCCACTGGAATGGAAGCATCCGAAAAAGGTAAGCGAGCGTTTCACACCACGCAAGGACGAAAGGATGTCGTCTGGTTGTGCGCCTTCTTGCGCGCAAGTCGTTTCATTCTTGCTGCAGGATTCGAGCGTCGATCAAAATCGGTGAAGTAAAATAAAACCGACGTCGACCGCACGTATCCTTGCTATAAAATTGAGCTATTTTTTTATAGCAGACAAAACGTGCACGAATTATGGTGCATATCGAAGGATATGTTACACATAACTTGTTAATTTAAATGTTCGTGCAAATGAATCAATTACAGTTTGCTCTCTGTTTGGGCAGTCTGGCCGTCTGTCTGTTTGGTGGTGTTGCGTTTTTTCCCCTTGCTGAATGATTTACGGTCGCATTTATGGCACCGAACCGATAACGGCCCGACGTTCGGTGATGTGTTGATTGGCTTAATTGTTTTACGCCTTTATTCGATTGTTTCTGCTGATTGCTACTGAGTCACACACACATACACACGGATGCACAACAGGGACAGTTAGGGGGTTTTGGGCAAATTTTACCCTAAACCCTCGGAGAAAAGAATGCCCCAAACACTTTCCGACGGGGTTGCTGCCCTTGCTATATCCATATGCTGTCAGTTTTCTGCCGTCTGCCGCCGAGCTAGCCATCCCGGTCACGCACACCCACATGCACAGCCGACTCCTTTCATCGTGGAACAGCAGGCTGGCAGCACCGTTTACCGTTGCCATAAACGAAAGTCCGTCGGTTGTAAAAAAAAAAAAAACCGTCCAGGCGACGTGTTTTCCATCCCGCTTCGGCCGGGAAAGCAGCGGCGAAGCAGGCGCTTGCACACCAGCGGGTTTTGTGCGTGATTGCAGCACAGCTTCGGCCAGTACTTCTGCATCTTCCGACCGGTGTGGATGTGGATCCTCGGCATCGGCTCCCTGGTTCGCGCCCTGTCGCCGTGTGTGATCTTTCTCTCTGTGGGAGGTTTTTCTTTTCTACCCACTCCCGTCCGCAAAAATATTCAAACCCTTAACGGTGGTGTGTGTGTGTGTGTGTGTGGGTGGTTTGTTTCCCGGTAAGGGTTTGGTTTTGTTTAAACTGTTTAAGGTGCCTTTTGTTTACGGGGGGGCGGGCGATCAAACACGGGTTGGCTGATCGGTTGCGCGTCTGCTGAAGCTGTGTGCAAACATTTTTCAAACCCGCCAGTGGTCCGCAGTGGCTCAAACACGCGTGCTAGACAAAAGAACGAACGAAAGAAGCGGATGAATGATTGAAGCATAAGCGCAGGCTTCGGTTTGGTGGTTTTACTACAGTGCTGCAGTTGCTGCAAGGGGTTGCTGCGCTGGAGAGCTATTGAGAGCGCTCGGGACACTGCCGTCTGCCCATCAACCACCGCCGTCCAGGTACCACGGGACCATCTGCATCCGATGTGCGGTTACCGAGCGAGTGATTGAATATTTCATTGTTGCATTCGTAGCGATTGTGCTGCTTCATTTCACGCCGCACGGAAGTGGCCCCCGGTGCACTGCGGTAACGGGCAGGCACACTCGAACAATGTGAACATCGGCAGCCCGAGACAGCGGGGACAACGGTTAGCCATTAGCCGAGTGGCGTCCTGCTTGTGACGCTAAGCATTCAAGATTTATTTCACTGTGCCGCATTTTATGTTTTCCACCTTTTTCTTTGTGCGTTGCTTCGCGAAAGGGTTTTTAAAGAAAAAAAAAACAAAAAAAAAACATTACATTTGAGTTTAAATCATTTTAAGCGTTTTTTTTTCTCTGTGCCCAACCTTCATTCGAAACATCAGTTGAGCAAACTCAATTTCCTTACTTGATCGAATTTTCCACCAACCTGATGGATGCGCCTGGTGTTTTGTGCCGACGCAAAGTGAAGGACGGACGCGCGCGCTCTCTCTCTCTCTCTCTCTCCCTAATTAAAGTGATACGGTTTCTCCTCTCTGTGCAGTGAATTAAAAGTGGTTTTCCCCTACACTACACCCTGCACTTCGCGTACCCCAACCAACTCTTCTCGGGCGACAAGAACCCAATGGTTCCGCCGGATTTTGGCACTCCGGGCGATGGCAAGCGCCTCCAGTCCCTGTCCGGTCGCCTCTAGCCCCATGCTCGTAGACCCACTGGGTCCCGTGTGTCGTTGTTGCGTTGATGTGAGTGAGTGAGTGAGTGTACGATTGAGAAACAGAGGCCAATTCTGCAATCAAACATTTCACCGTATTTGCATACGGCAAGAGACGGCAAGAGCCCCCCTCCCCTCCTGCACAGCTTTAAGAGCCGACCATCAGCAACTGCCGACAGCCGCTTCAATCAGCCCCATCCTTCTCGGCCCCGCAGCCCGCCCTACTGAGCCGAGCTTCTTCGCTGGGCCGGCGGCGTTTGGCTTCGTTAGTTCGATTGTTTCCCTTCGGACGGGATTTTGCCCGATAAGAGCGCCCGATTTACAGGTAAGCCTTGCGAAGGGGGCGGGGGGGGGGGAGTATTGAGATTGTGATAGATTAGAACCTTTTTTTTCATTTTTTTCTTTGCCCGGAGCCTGCCCTTATCGAAGCTGGAAGGTAGGATAAAAGGCATCGGGGTAAAGAATTCCGTGAATTAATTAGTGCTCTCGGTGTTGGTTTGAAATTTAATTAATATTTTATGACACTTTGTTGATTTCTCGAACCAGCTCGGCACCGGTCCTGCAAGGTAGAGGACAAATTGTACTGACTCGTTCATTTTTGCTCCATCTCTTTCATGTCATGTGTTATGGCATGAGTTTGGAAAAGGGAGTTACATGCGCTGCTACCAGGAACGATTACACCGGTGCAGAGGCTCGATTGTGATCTTCCTGCAGGTCCTGCTAAATCGGACCGGCAAACCACGGCTTGCGCTTAAACAAATTAGACTGCTGCAGCAGTGCAATGTGGCTTTGTTCAATAAAAATTACATTTCAATTGTTCGATCCTCACGCAACGCTCCGCTCCGGTGGTGCGTGCGGGAGTGTGTTCGGCGAAAAGGAACGGATTACATCCGCTCAATCGTTACCGCCTGTAGCCCTGTGGCTACGGGTGCGCTTGTACGGAGTTCCGGTTCCGGCCAACAGGTACGCCGACGTACGGCGCGCTACGGCCAGTTGCTTCCTGGGAAGGCAGCTAATGAACGTTTCTTGTTTGCTCCGGCTGCCGAGTGGGATTGTTTGAATTGTTCCGCTTTCGTGCCTTGCCACCGCAAGGTAAGCAAATCTGTGATCGAGCTGATTTCGATGGAAGAAAGTGCGGCGTTGCTTTTGATTGCCATTTTAACGACCTATTGCTTACAGTTTACAGTTTGCAAATAAATACTTACGGGCAGCTTCCTAGATTTTGTTGAGTATGGTAAGCTGTAGCGATTTTTGTTTCTTTCTTTCTTCGAAACAAGTGAAGCACTCGACTGGGATTGATCTTGTAGTTTAAACATTCTTTAGTTATTTAGAAAAAAAAAAAACATTGCGCTCAACTATTACATTGAATTGAAACCTTTGCCATCGACATTTTTCAATAATAACATCAACATCAAAAGGAAAGCTTCAAGCATCTCTCAAAATGAGACAACTTTTAATGATTAAAAAAACCCGTTTAAGCAAACAGTTATGAGGAAATTAACTTAAAAGTAATCAACATTAGATGGATAGAATTGGAGAACAGTTTTAATCAATGATTAATGAAGAATTGGTGACTGGTGTTTACCCTAAAGTATGGAAAGTACTTGCTGTTCCAAAAGATTCCGTTATCATTGAATTCGAAGAAGCTTGACCAATCAAGCCTCAATATACTACAAATTATTGAAATATTTTAATCAATAATTGAGGCAACATTCTCGACTTTTTCACACCTTAACTTAGGGCTTAGAGAAGGACACTCCTATCGAACGGCATTTAATGTTACATTGAACATAATGAAAAGCATTTGTTGAACAAGAACACGAGGTGCTTGCGGTATTTCTTTAAAACTGAAACGTGCGTGCGAATCAATGGATATGGAGATATTTATTAGAGACTATTGGAGACTCTTCAGTTCTTTGGTAGGCATGGAATTGCACTAAGATAGCTTGGCAGCTTATTTCGAAACAAGAACGCAAATACGTTTGAAGAACGTTTTGTTGAATGGGTTTTCAAGCCGATTGGAAAATACCCAGGGAGTGTTTTCGAGGGCCAATTGGATTATAACTCAGATTTATGATGTAAAGATAGTGTTGCATTTACTACACAGTAGCATTCATCGCAAGCTCTTATTTGAAACGAGCAGAAACTCTGTTTAATATGGAACTGAATGTTTTAGAATAGTTGGCCTAAATAATTAAAAAATTGATCGGAATCGGAAATACATTTAAAATAAACCTCGTGAAATAAAATATTTGGCAAAATACGCATTGATACTGAAAAAAGATGTGGTTAAAGAAAAAGAGAGACACTCATCAAGCATTATACTTTTTGTTTCGTAATGTGAAGCTTTGCAAATCTCTTATTTTACTATATGAAGAGTTTTATGCCTCTATCGCGTTTCCTAGGCAATTAAACACAGCTACAGAGGTTGCAACGTTTACGCAACAAAAATAAGCAGGTTAGTTTTGGGTCGTGGTCGAAGAAGTACAGCTACCGATACGCTTGGCATCCTGCAATGTCTCCTTGTTCTCCCGGTGCTTTAAGGGAATTGGAATGTATTCAATGTAATGCCAAGAGAGGTTTGCTGTAAGCCTGAGCCTATTTTAAAAAGCAAACACTGTGTGTTAAACAGTGGTAGTGAAGTGTGTGAGTATAGTGTAAGGTGGAATGTACTAATTTGTTGCTAATTTGTTTGTTTGTATTATGTAACAGTGTGAAATTACAACCGCATACATCGACTTTTTTCTAGTTTTCGGTTTTATAACTTTTAGAGCAAAATAATATGAAATAAAAAAAAATAACGAGCATCTTCAAAAAGTTTCGAGACATGCGCTCGCATTGTGGAGGATTTATACTAATTAATTGTAAGATGATGGGAAGTAATGGCACTCCCCCTATCGGGCTGATTGCGAGAGCTCTAAAGTACTCAATCATCCACTCGAGATTATAATGAAGTAATATTTTATACCTAAAAATATACGCAAGATAGTTTCGTCCTTTCGTTTCGAACCTTTGAAGGAGACAGTGGAAGGACCATCATCAGCATCAAACATTACATCAATGTGCGATTGGCATATTTCTTACAATCTTATTTCTAATCAAAACCATTTCCTAGGATGAAAATTGTTTTGAGCTCAAATGAAGTAGATCCTCATTCATTCTAATGATACTGGGTAAGAAAGTAATGGCACAATTTCATCTCACAAAACTCAACGCAATGAAGCAAGATTTCTACTTCTATCCGTTTGGCATACGGCAGCTACAGTAAGGCAGGCTAGCTCCCAGCTGTTGCTAGCTGGTGAAAATTCAAGCAAATAATATTGCCCTTCCTATCACAATACCAGTATCTCTGGAATCAGCAATAGGGAGTGGTTCCATAGAAGAACACAGCGCAAACACATAACGAGACTAATAGAGCAGCGGTTGATGTTCAATTACTAAACAAATTATCCAGTTTAATACAATGTCTCCGTTTCAATAACGTACACTCTACTTTTTAGTCACATTTCAAAGAAAATCGGATCTGATGCTTAAGCCTACGCACATCGTTGTGTGCTTCTTTACTGGCTAAACACTTTCTGGACGCTTTGTTATTGATATTAGTTGAATTGTTTTCTCTTTATTTCTATGTTATACCAAAGGAACCATTCAATTCGTTTACATGATCTAACGTGTAATTTGAATACATGTCACAGCCTCAAACATGTCAGTGACACATATGTTGGTAAATACATGATTGCATCGAAATTGAATTATTGGCACAAAAAAAAGAAAAGATTAATTTGAGCCATAATTAAACATGATAAGTTAGTAAGATTGACGAAACGAATTTTGTGGTATTTACAGCGGCACCCACAGTCCGATGACAGCTCCACAGTACGCTTGCAAAATTCCCCTAATCGATTGCAGCACTCCCCTATATGATTGCAAACTTCCACAGCTTGCATGCAACATTCCCCTACCGATTTGCAACATTCCCCATAAGTGATTGAACTATACCCTTATATGACTCGAAACCCTAAGTTTCGTGCCCGAAGTATAACTTTAAAACGAATTTTAAAAATCAACGTCAAAAGTCGTGAAAATGTATTGGGCGGGGTAAAATGGGCTTACACGAAATGTCAAAACACATCAAAAGGGACAGAATGGCAACCCAACATTGGACTTTAGGATTTGGTTTAAGCTTTTGCTTCTTCTTATTCTTCTTCCTAGCTTTTGCATCTTGGTAGAATTGTGAGAGTAGAGATTTAAGTTTGGCATTAAGGCGTTTTGTTGAATAATTTAGTAAAATGCTTAAACTTCTTCAATAATTAACATGTTGTCAGTATTTTGTCTTGTCGATATTGTATTCATACAGCACAGTTTTATTTACATAAAGCTAGTATATTATAGTCATCTTAGCTTATACCATAGCCTCATCATGTTGCTCCTGTCAAAACATACCGACCATTTTGCCAGAAGTGAAACATTTTACAAACTTTAACTTTAAATAGGTTTTTTTCGCCTGGATGCACATTCTATTGTTTTGCTCGAATTATATGTTAAATTCTTAAGAAAGCTTATTTTCGAGACGGTGAAAATGACATCATCATTTTGAGCAAACATGTTGAAATCTTAAGTTATGAAATGTTCATGGCAGGTTTTAAAGATTGTATTTGATGTTTTGCATTCATAAGAAGTCATTATAAACATGTTTATTTGCCAATGCAAGGTTTTCCAGGGGTTCTCATAGTTGTGGGACACTTCCTTGTCTCTTTCTTATTGGAAGTGAACATCATATGATGGGAATTGGACACTATGCCACCCTTTTTAGACCTATTAGGAAATTCCTATTAGATTTGTCCAGCAAGGGTGCTACAGAGCCGAATTCCTATTACATTAAGTTCATTTCACGTAAGAAGCAGTCAATAAAGTTATGAGAACTCCTGGAAAACCCTGTAATGCAGGTGAACGTTTCGTCCCACCTAACCATTTTGTCCCAGGTTCTCCTGCTATAAAAATAAATCAAGATTTTAAAAGTGTCAAAAATAGGCATGTAATGAAAAGAAAAACCCAAGAGCACTAACTAATATGCGAAACAGTTCATTGTATTGTAATAACTGATTGACAAATGCACCCAACATTATAAACAAACTCTTAAATATTTTACATAATTAAAATGTAAACCAAAAATAAAAAGAAAATCACATTATCTCCAAATTCTCTCCCGGGACCAGGGAAGGAATAGCAAAAAAAAACCTGGAATCTCCTAAGCGGTTGCTGCCGCAACTAAACTTGTTGCTAAATGTAAACTTCGCCCGCAACCGCACATTCTAAAAACATTCCTAAGGCGTCGCACAGTGGAAGAAATATATTTTTGTTGAAAAAAAAAAAACATTTAAGAGAAAAATTCTCGTTTTTCCTTTTTTGTTTGTTGCTACGTGGTTGACCGCCGCCAACCGACTTTACGTACGCAAAGTACACACGAAGAGGCTAAGTTTGTTGTTTGTGTGTGTGTTTTTTTTTAATGCCGCAGCATGCTTTTTTGTTTTTTTGTTTTTTGCACCCATACCGCTCAGTGGGCCGTAACGGAAGGAGCAAAAAAAAAAACAAAGAGCTCAAATAAAATAAGCTACGCAAAACTTACACCGAACACACTAAACCACCGCAAAGCGCGTTTGGCACATTTCAAATATTGGGGTTGGGGAGGGTTTTGGGGGGAGCGCACGTAAAAAGCATGAGTCGGTACATTTCCTCACACTGGCGGGAAGGCCTTGGCGAAGGCCTAGCTTTTCTTTACAATTTGCCTCGCGCCGTTTTGCTCCTTTGTGGGAGGGGGGGGGGGGGATGGGTCGGAAGGTTCATAAAACGGATCGCGAACTGTGTGTGTGTGTGTAACGCATAAAATGCTAAACAACAACAACAACATGACGCAGCCAAATAGTCGACCGGGAGCTGGCGGGAAAGCAATTTATCATAAATCGCTCATATGGAGCGTGGAGCCGGGCGGCACGCGACCACCCACCCAGCAAGGCTTGCCGTTGGGGTTGGGTGGATGGATGTAGTGTGGGAAATGGACGAAAAAAAAGACAAGTGAAAATGGAGCTTTTCTCTCTCTCTCTCCAAAAACGGCAATAAATGAGTTCTCGTTCTTGGGCGCGGTAAGGAAAATGGAGCCGTGTGTGCTTGTGTGTGTGTGTATTGTCATGCAGCAGTGTCTTGCGAAGGGGTGTCCGCTAATCTCACAACCCGCCAAGCTCATTTCAAAGGTCCAGTTACCGTAAAAACAAAAAAATAAAAACAAGAAAATCGGCAAAACTCGTCTCTCCCGCGGCCCACTGATTACAATGTTGGCCGTTGTTTGAGTTGTCGACTGCAACAATCAAGTTTCAAATCTCCGACCGTACCGTACCGTCTTCAGGATCCTTCGTGGAAAAAAGGCGAGTGGTTCCCTCCACTGCTTTGCTCAACGTTGTCGCTTCCCATGTTTGATGATTAATTTTGCGCGATGTTCTTATTTTATGTTTTTTTTTTGCTTTTGCTTTTGCTCCTACCCCGTTAGTGCCGTGTTCGGTAGCAATTAAAAGCCCTTGGTGCACGACACTGCACAGGTCAATCCATGCGCTCGCGCGTTTGTATGTGTGTCGCTTCTCGGTCAGGACAGGAAGGAAGGAAACCCATTTAATAGCCATTTTCGCCCCGGCAACTGAGACCGGGTGAAGACGGTTTGCTACACCCAGCGACACTAAAAAAAAAAGGTAAGGGGAGGGGAGAGGGGAGGGGATGGGGGGGGATGGGTTTTAGGTTGGGGCGGTTATGGCAGCATCCCGGTTCCGGTCGCCCCAAGCCGCCGGAAACCGGATGCCAATCATTATTAAAAGACATTACGATGCAAATTACCTTCAAATTGTGCTTCATTCTTGTAAGCGTCGGCTGTTTCGGCTCGGAATGCACGGCTGTGTGTGTGTGTGTGTGTGTATTTGGTGTGTCGGGGTTTGCTGGTTGGGATAGCCTTGATCTTGACGCGGGCATTAGGTGCACAAGCGAGGAATGTAGGCGTTTGGTGGCGCTTTGCTTGGGCGCTGAAGCTGATTGTACCAGTTTTCCCGCCGACGGCTGCCAAAAGGCTGAAAGCTGCCCGCAGGCTTAAACTCAAGCTCGTTAAACGCTTATTGGAATGTGTTGAGTACCGAGCAATAATTGTCTGCAAGGTAATCGATTTGTGACTAGTAAGAATTATTCGAATTATTATCTAGTAAGAGTTTGTTTTTTTTTTCTCATTTATTTGCTTTCTTGTTGCTTTTAGCATCTTTTTTGCCTCGTTACTAGCTGCACGCGAGTCGCTTTCGGGCAGTGCAATTTGCTCTCGGTTGCTGCTGCCATAATGGAGACCCAAAAGCTGTAAGCACAACTATTTAAAAAAAAAGAGCAGTTTGAAAAGCGAATTGTTTTGATACACCTCTTAAATCAGGGTTAAATTATTAAATCTATTTTTTATACTGTCTTGTTTAGAACGATCTTCAACGCATGGTAAATAGGTTGAACAATCCAGCGTAGGTATTTTTTTGTGGATCAATTTTTATAGACTTTCGGGCTTCTTTAGGTTGCTACAATAATCAATCCTCTTTGGTCGAGTATAAACCTATTTTTAATACACTGGCTGACTTTACATATGATGCTGGCTGGGCGGTAAGGTAATTTAAAACCACCA
This sequence comes from Anopheles gambiae, assembly GCF_943734735.2. NCBI lineage: Eukaryota > Metazoa > Arthropoda > Insecta > Diptera > Culicidae > Anopheles > Anopheles gambiae. The sequence goes on along the minus strand of NC_064600.1, from coordinate 6,346,252 downwards.
TGCAAGACGATCAACGCGTTACAGCGCTTTACAGCAAACGTTCTAAAGCTGTAAAAAAAATAATAAAATTAAAAATGAAAACGATTCACTCAACCAGAACAGCTTAAACGCCCGAAGGTATGCAAAGTGATATTTGTGCACCATCGAAGCAAGCTAGTGACCGGGGACTAACTTTTGCATCAACCCAGAGCCTTCGGCCGTAGGGGTCGACTAGTTAGATCACTTTTGGCCACAAAATTCCCCTTCTCCCCCCCCCCCCCCGCACCCCTCTCCTTTTAAGAAGGAACGACCTCCCCTGATCCATGGTGGCAGCCATGGAACCAAGATGATTTTTTTCCCTTGAACACAAACACACACACACACAGACACTAGCACACAAATCAAATACCCGGATGGGATGATTTATATCCGTGCAGCACGTTTTTAGCTTCAGGAAAGTGTATCGCGAGGTGAAAAAAAACAGAAAGCAACGAAAAAAAAAGAATTAACTGAACAGTCGATCAAATGGTTCGCCCCGAACGATCCTCTCAACGCGTCGATGGCTGATAAGAGTCGTTTGTGTAAAAATAATAAGAAGACACACACACACATACACACACAGCAAATACTTTTACCAGAAGCGATCACGATGTTTAACGCATTCAGCCATTTTAGAGTGGAAAACACTCCTTCCCTTGCCCACAGTTTTCCCACCCCTTTGCGTAGAGCAGGCGTGACGGACGGAAAGTAAACATTGTCCAGCACACACACACACACACACGCACACACACACACAGCCACAACATCATAAAGCAGTCGGGAGAAAATATGAGCGCGTCTTGCGTTTTGCGTTCTGCGATGGTTGTTTATTGCTTCGCTTGATTGTGTGCACTGTGTGCACACAACCCCCCTCCCCCTGCCTCCCCATCCTAAACTGTCAGCGGGGCAGGTGGGGAAGCAATGGAGGAAAATTAAAAAAAAAAATCGCGAGAAAGGAAGAGGGGGGAAAAAAACAAAACTAAAAACCCTCCCGCATCGTATTAACAGTGGCAGACAGTTGGACACGGCAGCGGTTTTATTGTTACCCCTCACGCACACACACGCATGAAAAGATTTATGGAAACGCATGCCAGACCACGCTGGGATCCTTATGTCCTTATGTACCGCCCTCCCCCCTTCGTGAGGAGGCCCCGCAAAAAAAAGGGGAAGCACCGTTGATGTCCTGTCGGTTCGATCTCGGCTCGAGCTAATGGTCTTGGTTGGCCGTTGCTTGGCTACCTCGCGATGCCCCTTTAGCCAACCCCCCTCCCCCCCTCTCGATTGGAATTTCGAACCCTTCCCCTCCAGGTTCGGTAGGGTTTTCCACGAGGATGTGTGTGTGTTTTTTTTTTCGGGAAGGGCAGAGCATTTTAATGGAGCAGGCGGTGTGGTGGTGGTGGATTGGAATTTGTTTTGCCGAAATGGCTACCCCTCCCTCCCGTGCTGGATGACGGGATGGCCTTGGCACCGCCACTGAAGGGGGGGGCTCAGACCAGATGGCCCAGACTCGCGGGCCAAACCTCGCGCCTCAACGCCCGACCGCTTTTCTTTTGCTCGCCTTTTTTTCGCGCGGCGTTACGCGGCCGTCAAGCAAGGTGGCACGGTGGCCACGGTGGTTCGGGGAGCGACGATGAAGCGCCGAAGGAAGCTGTATTTCAATTTGATATGTTATGCTAAAGCAGCTCGCTGGTTCTTGCGAAGGTGGGACTTCCGCTTAAGGGGGGGGGGGGGGGGTGGAGTACGTGCGCCAAGTGGTGCGTGGTTTGCTGCTGCTGTCTTCCCCATGGTACTGATTATTTGTCTAGCGCTCAACAAACCGACTCCGCCTCGATCGTGTAGGAGGAGGCAGGGGGGGGGGGTGGCTTTTATGCTTCTATTGCGAGGCCAAAAAAAAAACAACGAAAAAAAGGAACGAAAACCGGCCCGCTGCGAAATAATAAAATTCGATCCATCCATCCCCCCCCCCACGAGGCAAATGTTTAAAGCGGGAAGCAGGGCGCGGGGCTACGGTTTGCTCCGGTTTGCCCGTCAAAGTAAACACACTCAGCGCGGCGTGTGCTGCGTATGTTTAAAATACAGACGAAGAAGAAGAAGAAAAAATCATCATCAACTTTTTGCCTTTTTTGCCACGGGGCGCGGCCAGGGGAAAGATGGAAAAGAACGGGGGTGATAATTTTCCACTCTCCCACCTTTGCGGTCCGCTGGCAAAGGGCAGTGCGGGAGGGGAATGGGGGTGAGGATGGGGGTGGGGGAAAGGGTTTGTATGTTTTTAGTTATTTCCCAGTCTCCCCAAACATACGATCAATGTAAACAAATGTAAACACGCCAGCAGACGACGATTATCTCCTCTTGGCTGTGTGTGTGTGTCTGTGTGCCTGTGTGTGTGTGTGTCTGTGTGTGTGTGTGTGTGTTTTTCTATTGCAAAGAGTTTGAAAACGAAGCTATTAGAAGCGCGGGGTATCCTGTGTCGGTACTGAGAAAAGCAAGTGCCGCTCTTGTTTTTACCACTTTTTCTTCTTCTGGCATTGGGCAACATGCGCCGGGCATTTGCATCGTCTTGGTTGGATTTTTTTTCTCTCTTCCGTTGGGTTTTTGGCAGAAAGTAGACTGAAACTCAGCAGGCTTGGCTGTCGTTGCGATGGGCGTTGAAAAGTTTTGTCTTTTTTTTCTAGAGCTGGTCGTCATCTGAACCCTTGCAGTGAGCCTTTGTGCCTCATCATCATCATCATTTGACGTGCGTTGCAAGAGATATTACGTCAAGTATTATGTTTGATATGCACACGCCCACATCTGTAGAACATCTGTCGCCATTAAAAGCAAGCTACAGAAAATCGTGTATTACAACAAAATTCATACAAAGAGAAAAGATAACCAATCGCTGGCATTAGATACTGTAGCGTTTGATGCTTGGGTGTGATTGGGCCGGTCCCGTGGTACAGTCGTCAACTCGTACGACGTAACAACCTGCCCGTCATGGGTTCAAGTCCCGTAGGACGTAGGACTGACTATTCTGTTATGGTAACAATAAGTCACTAAAAACTTCACTAGCGGGTACTGACAGGCCTTGACCGACAGCGGTTGTTGTGCCTAAGAAGAAGAAGAAGAAGAAGAAGAAGAAGAAGAAGAAGAAGAAGAAGAAGAAGAATGACCGGTTGGCAGCCAGCAGCAGCAGCAACCTTGCGCGCAACTCAGCTTCCATGCTATTGTCGTTGCTGACCTTTGAAGATAGGTGAATTGTGAGACGACTTCAAAAGTGTGTTCACCTATCTGCACGTCACGCCTACGTAGATTCTGAATATTTATTGGCAGACCTGCTGATGTTGCCACCATCAGCTTGGTCGTTGCCTCGTTTATCTGCAATCCGAAGCTCACTGCCGCCTGCTCGATCCCTTGGTTGGCTACTGCTGCATAGGAGAGCCGCAGACCAATGATGTCTATATCATCAGCGTGTGCCAGGATCCGGGTTGACTTATAGAAGATGGTTCTCGTAGTCTCCACCCACGAGTCGCGGATGGTCCTCTCTAGCGCCAAGTTAAATAGGAGGCAAGGTCCGTCCCGCTGGCATAGACCTTTGGTGGTAGCAAAAGGCCCTGAGAGTTTTCCATCCACCTCCACCTGGCATGTGACGTTGGACATAGTCATTCTAACTAGCCTTACCAGTTTGGCCAGGATTCCAACAGAGCTCATAGCGTCGTACAGTTTTACCCTCACTATGTCTTATTCTTTACGGCTTTGAAGTCAGTGAAGAGATGGTATGTGTCGTGTCTGCATTCAGTCGTCTTCTCGAAGATCTGCCGCATGGTGAAGATCTAATGAATGGTTGATTTTCCGTTTCGGAATCCTCTTTGATAGGTTCCAACTATCTTTGCGACATGAGGGACGAGACGATCCTGAAGAATCATTGAGAATATTTTACAGGCGGTATTCAACACCGCAATACCTCTGTAGTTGTTGCAGTCCAACCTGTCTCCCTTCTTGTATATGGGGTAGATGATGCCGAGATTCCAATCACAAGGCATCGATTCGCTATTTCACACCTCAGTAACAATTTGATGAATCTCGTTTTCTAGCCGTGCACCTCCATTCTTGACCAGTTCAGTTGCAATTCCGTCGGTTCCGGGTGCCTTGTTATGTTTCAGCCGACGGAAAAGCCTTTCGTGTTTCTTCTATGCTAGATGGCAGTAGCGTGACACTGTCTGCTAGTGGCGCTTCTAGCTGTCCGTTAAACTGGTCGTTGAGTAATTCATCAAAGTACTGAGCCCACCGCGAAAGGACCTCTGGCTGGTTACTAACCAGATCTCCATTAGAAGAGCAATGGACGGAAATTGATGTGATGTGGAAATTGAATTTTTCACTTTTTTCGATTTTCATGTATTGCTGTTAGTTTGTTTATTTTTATTATTTTTTTCGAGATGATCTTCCCGTGTGCTCTACTACGTTGGACATCCAGATGGCGCCACTGTACCAACACGTTCAAATGGAAAGTGTAGTAAAATATAATAAAATACATAAAATAAAATTAAAAAAATAAATAAATAAATAAATAAAACAAAACCTTTAAAAAAGCTGTACTGCCGACCATAAGTGCTTGTTTGGGTGTAATTAAGATTGAAGCAAAAACGCTCTGAATTATTTAATCGGCAATACATTTTGATTTTACATATTTATCTCGTTCAAATCGTTACATCTCTCAAACTAAAGAATGAAATAGGTTAAGATTTTGGGTTTATACTCAACCACTATCCTTCTTTTAGTAAAATGTATGGACTTATTGTCCGGCTGCATCATACTCAATAAGTCTTTAATTAACATTACTAAGCATAAACCTACATTTAAACATGCACTGGAAAATAAACAAAATACGAGGAGGCGTTTATTGATTTTTTGTTCCCCTTTCGAAAAACAATGAAAAATATTCTCGCACATTTTCTTTCGTGGCGAGTACTTTTCTGTCTAACAGCAGAACTATTTCATCCAGTTTTGACTATTCTCTTTACTTGCTGTTCGCGTAAAGGGAGGTGAAAAAACACGAAGAGAACATTTAGGCGATCACAGGCAGTCGGATGCTGCTTTATGGTAGTATACGTTCAGGGCGCTTACGAAGGCGACTCCAGCCACTAATGGTGTGCTTTGTGCCAAACTTTGCCTCACCGTCAAGCACTCCACAAACACTGCCCAGGACTGTACAGCCGCTGACTGCGAACGGTAATCCTTTGTGTACGGTGATTTGGAGATTCTTAAAGTCAATTAGCGTGCTTTTGATAAACGACTAAGACAGCATTGCTTTACGATTGCATGCATTAAGGCGATTGCTAGGAGGAATTGAAAATTGCCTCACAATGACTGGAGTGCCTAAAGTTATGCAATCGTGGTGTTGTTTTTTTTTTTTAATTTCACCATAGCAAATCGCAATCAGCAGATTGTGTTTGAGCTTTGATGTAACAGGTGCTTGGATTATCGTCTTTACTGCAATCTGCTAATCACCTCTAGCCAGATTAGGGTGGGATTACATAACTTAAGGCGATTAAATGTTGGGATAGCCACCGCTAGCGGGTATTTCTCCTGCGCCTAGCGTTATGTAAATTTCGGTGCACCAATTCCAACAGCAACTCCCGGCCGGAAGTTTTTTAAGCGGAATTGAAAACTCTGCTACACCTCCCCCCCCCCCCCCTCATTTTGGCTGGGAATGGGAGCTCTCGCCCAATTTAATTACGACTGCTCATCATCGAGATCAGCTTAGTCATTGACTTTAAAGTAAATTTGAAGATAAAATGCGCAATTCTCGAAAGCTCATCAGTGCGTGCCGATCTGCATTGTGCTGCGGGCAGGCACCGGTCAATAATGGCGGGCATGCAAGCACAATGCCAATTCAGCGCCGTTTATCTTCTCCAACCGACTCCAGCGTTGGCCGCACAGAATTGAGTTGTTAAAAAGGCGCAACTGAAAAACGTCACAAAAAATCAAGCTGACACACGGCCACACGTGGTAGGAATCAAACGGTAATGCGTCCATTGTGAATGTTTTCGGGGAAGTAAAAATGTTGTTTCTGTTCCCGCCTCCACTGTCCGCCCATCACATTTCCCATCCGTCCGCATCCCATTGCCATGCAGCAACAATGAGCTGGCGTAATACGACGTTTGCAGAACAGCGAAAAGCATTTCGTAAATTGAATAACCGTTTATCGGTCAAGCGTGTGCGCCCGCCCGGCCATGGAAGCGTTCTCTTGTCTCTTTCTCTCTCTCTCTGAGTGTGTGTGTGTGTGCGGTTTTTTTTATTTCACTCCAGTTGCACACAGTTTTTCATTTTAAATTAATTTCCATTTGTGTGAATTAATTAATTAGGTCCAGGCTTTCAGGCTTTGTTTGCGAGTTCTTAAAAAGAAAAGAAAAAAAAACCATTCGAGCGAAAGAGAGAGAGAGCGAGAGGGGGAAAATGGCGTACAGCTTAGTCGGCAAACTATCGGGGCAGATTTCATGCCAGCCCTACGGCAGATAAAGTTTGATTGAAAGCGATTTTTATAGTTGAAATAACATTTAACGCGCCGCGCGCCGGCAATGGCTTTGGTAATTAAAATTTATGCTGACTTTTTCCCTCCCCCCTATCTACCCTCCCACTCGCACAACAACAGAGCCTTCGTAATCTGTATGGAATGGGAAAAATAAACATAAAAAGAAATAATCATGCACCGCTTGGCATTAAATGATCATAATTAAATAATAATAATATTGAGTGAAAATTGGCCTGTGCCACTGTATCGATTTATTGAGCAGAAAGTATACATAAAAAAAATATATATATATATATATATATATATTAATAGAAACGCACTGCTAGAACCACGCACGCAGAGCGCGAGGAAAACGAGTGGGAAGGAAGAAGAAATAAAAAAAAACCATCACCAGATGACGTAAAACCTTTCACAAAATGAGGCTGCGTCGGGCGTACCTTCGCGAGCGCGATGCAGACGAATGGATTGACGCGAAAGCCTAGATCATCTTGGATCGGTGCAATAAATAGAACGCCCCGGAAATCTGAAACGGCACACAGGCAGACAGGCACCCCGTAGAGCCGCGGAGATGTGAATGAAAATGGGTTTCGTTTTTGTGTGTGTGTGTGTGTGTGTTTTGCTGTAGGAAATCCGAAGCAGGCGCGAAACGAATTTGCGTGGGCTGCTCCAGGCTGGATTTTCCCAGGAAGATGCGAGATGCCGGTGGCTTGGGGCTCCGAGTTCGGCATGAAAGAAATAACGCTTTCCCATCCCCGGGCAACGTGCCTGGGCCGGCGGTTACTACCGAATTGATTGGTGACTTTATTTTAGATTTGTCCTAACTTTTGTTTGCTTCTTTTTGTAATTTTTTTTTTATTTTCCCCGTTTTTTTTTGTTTCGTTGACGCTTGACGAATTGTTCCCGCGTGGGCCCCGGTAAGCCGGGCTGCCCTGTTTCGTGTTTGCAGTACGTGCTGGCGTGTCGAGTGGAGCGATTGTTGTGCTGTTTCTTTTTTTTAGTTTTAACTTCCACCAGTGCTGCAAAATGTCACTGTCAATGTCATAAACAAAATCTGACTGAAACAAAATCCATATCAGCGTCACGTACTCATTTGCGATAATCAGAGATGATACTCAGAACGGTTGGTGTGACCAATAATACATGCTCATGACATGTTTGCGACCATCGCTTGGTCAGTCATTATGACACTACTTTTTTTTTGCTGTGAACAGTTTTGCAAAATGTTACTAACATAGTCATGACAAATTTCGGCTGAAACAAAATCATGCCAGCGTCACGAGCTCTACTGTGATGATCAGAGGCGAGCCTCAAACAGTTGGTGCGACCATCACATGCTTGATGACATTTTGTGATACCAACTAATGGTCGCTCACTTGGTCGTGACATTTTCTGTTGGTGATCATCATGATAGTCATGGGAGACATGCGGTGCTTGCGAGTGGTTCCAAGAAACAAAATGAGTCTGATTTCTCGCTCTGTTTGACCCGACAGATAATCAAAACAGATAGAGGGAGAAAGCATGCTCATTTTGTTTCTTGGGACCACACGCCAAGTATATTCCAAGAATGTCGTGACTTTCGCCGACAAAAATGTCGTGACCAAGTGAGTGACCAAGAGTTGGGTGCTAATCAAAATGTCACCAAGCATGCGATTGATTCTCCAACTGTTTGAGTATAGTCACTGATCATCTCAGTTGTGTACGTGATCTGATTTGAGCTTCGTTTCAGTCATGAGTGTTGGTGACTGAAACCAGTGGCATTTGGCAGCACTGTTCACAGCCAGAAAAAAAAAATCATGATTATGCTTGCGCCGGCATTAAGCTAAGCTTGTCAGTCAGAGTTTCGCGTTGGACTCAAGAATACACATGTCGTGTTCAGCATGTCATGACGCACTTTCATTGACTATCAGCAATGAGCATCAATCTACCACATGAACAGATCATTGTTTTTTTTTTATTCAGGAGTAACGGTCCAAAAACGCCGTATTGCTTAATGTTCATTGTTTTCATTGATGAAAATCTCGTGATACTCATGACATTTTGCAGCACTGACTTCCACACCACAAACGACCTTTGCTGAAAGCTGTCTGCGAGCGGCGCACTTTGCGCGTCTTAGCACCTTGATTGGGGGGGGGGGAACCAGCGCCCGGCAAGTAGTTTTGTGGGACCAACAGCCGAATTTATGGGCCGATATTCCTTGGTGCGATTACCTACACCTTGCTCAGCAATTTGAATATCTGGCGCCGTGTGGGCGCATGCACAGCAAGCAGTATTTTCCCCACTTGAAAAAACTACACCCACGGCACGCGTAATAAAAACCGTTCCCGTTCGAGACATTAAATCAACAGACACAAGCAAAAAAACTAAAGAAACAAAAACTGCATCTTCCACTATCGCCTTTTGCGCTGCAGCCAACCGGCGAGTAAAGCGATCTCATTGCGGACCACTCGAGGTTTTTCGGTGAGCAGTTTACAGCTTTTGGAGTGATTTATTGGCGCTGGTGGACCACCGGTGGACCTACATTGTGCACTGCCGCCCAGGCTCAGCGCAGGCCTTTTTCCGGGCCGAGCGATATAATCGGGTGTGAAATTAAATTTGTGCATCGTTGGCTAGTTTCCCGTGGTGTTTTCTTTCCATTTCCTTACCCTGGTTCTTGGAGAGCACAACCTTGCTCCATTCTATTCCCAATCGAACTCTACGGTCCTGTTCGCAGTGTCCAGGCAAAGGAAGGAACATAAATGAAACGGCTCAGCGATTGTACAGCCGCCTCCTAGCAAAACCCACACGGTATCTAACTCTATCTCCTGCTCTCTCCCTCCCTCTTGCACCTGGTAGTTTCCAAAACTTTGCAAAACTTGCAAGACGCCCGGGTGTGGATGAATAAATCAACCCCAGCACTACACACGCGAGCGATGCGCTTGGCCAAGTTGTTGTTTATTTTTATGGCTCCCGGCAAAAACTATTGCATCTCCATTCTGGGGTAATAATTTCTTCCAAGAGGGTAGCGTCCGGGACCCAGAGCCACTCGCTTACCGGACCGGTCGTTGGTTACGGCTTTTTGGTTTGTTTGTGTTTTTTTTACGACCGAAACGCCATAGATTCCGATTTACTATTACTGCAGTTAATAAAAAAAAAAAACCAACAACAACCTTGAATCACGCGATGGCCGAATGAAGTGGGTACGGAGGGGCGTTATTTTTTTTTGCTACGAACGTTAAAGGATAACGACGCTCCGGTTTGAAAGGCAGTGGTCGGCAATCGTGGTTGATTTAGTGGTCTGTTTAATCGTTCTTTTTTAAATTCTGAAAATAAACTCTTACGGGAGACAAATTGAGAGATATTGAAGAAAGAGATATATAGCGAGAGGGATAAACCAAGAGATGGATGGGAGTTTGGTAAGGGCAACTCTTGCTGGTTCTCCGCTTCAGAACTCGTGGACTAGAAATGATTTTTAGCACTATTTACTTATAACATGTTTTTTTGAGCCACTAAGGCCATCAAACAAGACCTCAGGCTCGAAAAAACTGTAAAGGGAGATGCACCGTCAGACACTCTTCTCTCAAACCTATCAGTTTGATTCTGTCTGTGAAGTTCGATTCCCACCTACGCTGTGCGTACCTTGACTGTCAAACGCTTCAAATCTACAATTGAACTTACCTTATTGCCCAACTGACATTTGTTCTAAATTTTTAACCATAATCTGCTCGATTGGTTCTCGAAATATAAAAAAAAATTGTGGATTTATGTTTGATAAACCGTGTAGAATGCGTCAAATTTTCTTTCGTGCGTCCGTACCCAAGTGACATTTGCTCGAAATTGTTTTCCCAAATCTGCTCGAATAGTACTCGATACGCCTGAAATTGTGGATTTGTGTGTGATCAAGTGTGTTGAAAGCGCCAAGATTTGGGGTGTTCGTAAATTAGACGTTCCTCTATCGAGCTCAACTTTAATTCATAGCTATGGTTTTTATAATGAAAAACAAAAGCTATTTTTTGTGACGTTATTTTATGAAAAATGGGATTAATTAAGTATAAAATGGGTACATGACCAACTATAACGATAGGAAACATCATTTCTGAGCGAAGCTAGAAGAAAGCAACAAAAAAGCCGAATCACTGTTGATTTTAAAGGACTTTTTCTAAACTGGTGCAGTTTAAGGTAAACATCCCTTAAACATCCCTTAGGCTCCAGTTCAAGAGAATTTGCTCGAATTCCCGATTATTCGTGCTCGAAAATGTCAATTGGGACGTCATTTACTGAAGGATATAGAAGAAACAACGAAAAAGCTACATCCCAGTCGATTTTAAACGGCTTGTTCTATAAGTCCCTTAAACTGTGGCAGCTTAAGGGAAGTTTAAGGCGCCTGTATAAGAGAAATAGCTCGAAATCCCGATCTTCCTACTCAAAAATGTCAATTGGGGGTTTTTCAGTATTGCTATAAACTAATGTATTGCATTCTTTCAGGCGTTTTGCAATGAAAGCGAGGGTTAATCTTTACATCTACCAATTGTGCCATAAGGCTCATTATTTGTCTTTTTGTTGGAGTAAATTATTGTGTAAGTGTATTGGTTAGATGGATTATTTAAGAGTTTATTTTAATCTTTGCTTGGGTTTTCTGCTTCCCATAATAGCATTAATTCAAGTAAAGTACTATTCAGATACTCATGTAATAGGAAATTACCAGCAGAGAAGCAGGTATTTGATATGGCGAAATAGATTTGCCATCGTTCAAAGAGGTGAATGAAACCATGCATACCGATTAATTCATAAATGATTTAACGCTACGAAAAAAAGGGACATTTTCAATTCAATTGCCTATATGTAGGCGCTACAGTAACAAATCTAACGCGCTATAAAACTGAGTGAAACGATTAATCAACCTTCTAGCACTAATTTAAAAACAATTTTTTTCTTTCAAACATATCAGTAAAAAGTGAAGCATTAAAAAAAAAACAATTTCAATCGCACCATTACACAGGCCTAATCCAGTGCCAGATCATGGTTGGTTGACTGCTACCGCTGTATTACGACAAATTTGGCACCTTTAGGGGTCCAGCTGAAATAAAAAAAACTGCTTGCCGTTCACTGTCCCTCCGGGCTGAGCGAGAGAGAGAGAGAGAGAGAGAGAGAGAGAGAGAGAGAGAGAGAGAGAGAGAGAGAGAGAGAGAGAGAGAGAGAGAGAGAAACAAAAAAGCGAAGCAACGAGACGACAGTTTGTGCTTAGTGTGATTAATAGCTTCATAACCGTCGACCGGCACTGTCAAATCTGGGCAGCACCAGTAGCAGCAGCGCCGAAGCAAATATCCTCTCCAATCAAAAACCGTCAAGAAAAGCGCGGCACTAAAACGGCTCCCACACCCACTTGCTAAACGAGGGGGGGGGGGGGGGGGGGGGGGTGGTGGAAACAAAGCGACGGGGAAAGGAGACAAAAAAGACAATTTCACAAACCGCCCCACCTCACCCTCTCAAACGACGTCGCGTGGACACAATCACGATTTGAAAACCGACTGCTCGCTCGCTTTTATGTGGATGTGGGTGGAATCATCCCGTACCCTACACCTCAACCCCCCCCCCCCTCCCCATGGTTACTGTGGTTTCGTACTTGTGCGTACTTTACCGTGCCAGTCATCATCGTCACCGAGTTTTTGCACACTCCGGAGCGCCTGAATGTATGCCTTGCGGCACAGCAAAAGATGCTTACCGCGGGGCGGCAGTCGTCGTTGCCGCGCGTTTATCATCCCGCCTGGCGAAAAGTGGGATCGGCACCCCAGTTTAGGGGCCGCACGTAAGTGGCGTCCTGATGTACGCGCCGTGCAGTGGTTGCCGTTCGCCGTGGGTTAAATTAATTCACCGCTCATTCTGGCCCTCCTCCGGGACGGGGGACGAAACTTCGCCTGGTCCGCTCGCTCGCCTGTGCGGATGCTGCGCGCAAGATAAACTACGCTGTTAGCGAAGCGCCCCCTGTTCAGCCAACTGTGCCTCGCTGATGAGGAGTGATATATATATGTGTATTCTGCACTAGTAGTGCCCTCCGCCAAGGGTGTTGTCGTCGTCTTCGTCAGCGCGCGTACGAGCTTGTAGCAGCGTTTACGTACAAACTGTAAATTAATTATTCGATAATAGAACGATAACGGCTGCTGCAGGGAATGTGAGGGATCGGGCTGTGTCTGTGTGTCTCCGCTGCTGTTGTTGTTGTCGCATTGGCAAGTTTGCAGTTGCGGGCAGCGGCAGGAATTCATTACACTAAATTATCGTCGCCTGAGCACGAGACGCCGGATAAGAAGGCCCCAGCCGGCAGGCAGCGCTAGGATGCGATGCGATTGGTGTGGAAGGCGCCACGTCTGTCCCATGCTAGAGTGATGATTGACGCTTGACAGCGTGCTGCCTAAGCGGTGCCTTTCCGTCGTCCCAATGCCGGTCCCTTAATCTTCCCCGGCATGCTGCTTGCTGTGTGGGCGCACGGCCCATGTGAATCTAGTTTCGTTCGGCGTTTTTCGAAGACAGGCTGCTGACCTTCACCGTTTTCCGACTGTCGCTGTTGCTGCTGGTGATTCACGGCCGGGGGTTAGTTACGACCGATTTCCGGCGTCGGGACTTTAACCACGCGGTCGGACAGCAAACCGCAAAGAGTGTTGGCCGAGCAAAACAACACACGCGGACCTGCTGCGGGTGCTCCGGTCAATGATTACCCGCCTTCCGGGCACTGTGTCTTGTTCGATTTTTGCTGATCGCACAACAACGCGGGGAAGGCATAATTTTAGGCGCCCCCGGGGAAAGCTTCCCGCCGCGCCCAAAACTTATGCACCACTCGGCGCACTGCTCGATGAGTTATCGTACCCCGTTCCCGCACCGGCACCGAACCCACGAAATGGCGCGCAGCGGGGGCAGCTTCGGGCCTGTGCAATAGCTTCCCGCTTTGTGCCGGTGTGTGCTGAAGTGTGGGCCAGAATTTGCGTGGACCGAGCATACCGAAAATAATGTCGCCACGGCGACGCCCGGCTCATTGCGGAATACATTAGCTAAAAATAATTTTGCAGTTACAATTTGTTGGTGTTACGCGTTTTTGGTCCTTCGAGCCGGATATCATTAAACTGTCGATAATGATTGGTTCGCTCGTTCGGCTGAGCTGTTTGCTGCGTTTTGCTGTAAACTCTCTCTCTCTCTCTCTCTCTCTCTCTCTCTCTCTCGCTCTATCTATCTCTCTCTCTCTCTCGCTTGGTGGGAGGTGGCAACTGTACCATAACAACATGAATGGTGACCGTGCGAAGAAACAAGTCAACAAACTTCCGCCGAAGCGCTACAAACTGTTAACGCAAACGCAACACCGAGCATCATCCGAAATAGGGGCGAATCGTTTGCCATCCGTTGCAGACGTGTTTTCCAGCAGGAAATCGATACACCTTCTGCGCTTTCTCGCGTCAGCTTGGTGCTCGCTTCGATGCTCCGGAAGCTTGCAAGTTTGCATTCACCGAATTCGTTTGAGCAACAATTTGACGGGAAGACGGTTGGAGGGGGTTTTATACTTTAAATGGCAACTCCGCAGCAAGTTGCAGCTCACGAAAGATCGTAAATAAATCAGTACCGGCACAGCTACTTTGACAGCAGCAGCATACACACACAGACACTTCAAACGCTCCGCTTCTTTAGACGCTTGCTTTTCGCTTGAACAATGCTGTTTTTCCTCCAAAAAGGAAGAAGCAGGAAATACCGATGAGCAATGGGAAACAATCGAATGCCGTCGCGGCGCAATGCCTGTCGGGCGTTCGGCGTGCTTCGCAAGAATCCTTTCGCTTGCTGCGGTGCTGGTGTGCGCTGGTTTTGGTTCCGTCGCGCAGCTGTGCACTACCGCCCTGGTGCGGTTTTGCGTTTGAAGCGCACGGGACGCTTTGCCGCGGGGCACGGAATAGTTCCGTTCGTAGGTACGGCAAGCGCTGACGGGCTGACGGAAGCTGAATAAAGTGCTGACAAACGAGTGCGGCCCGTAGCACGTCCATTGATTGCTATCCGAGTATCGGGTGACGGAGCACGAGAGCAAATACCAGCTGTGCCGGAGGCGCAAGGGAAGAAAACTCATCAACCACCACCACCAACACCACCAAAGCACACACTTCCGGGGAGGGTGGGGTTGGCATTCACGGGCCTTCGAAATCTGCTACCGTCGCTGGACCGTGGGCTGAGACAGGGCAAAGCGCAGCGCACAAATTTAATATGCTCCACGTCAGCAGAGTGACTGGGTGGTGGATGGTGGGGCGAGGGGTTCTGTGTGCAGAAAGGTAAACAACACTCAACCACAGAAAGGAGCGAAAAACACAAAAACCGAACACCGGCCAAGCTGCCGGACTAATCGCCCGCCTGGGTCCTTGGTCGTTGGCGCTCCTTCCTCGGGCGCTCAGCTCACTTTCGGTGGAGGAAGTTTGATTATGGAACCGATTCCTGCTGGGCGATTGAATGGGCCTCACGATGCATACGGCCCCTTGGGGGCGGTACCCAAACCCCCCCCCCCCCCCACGCAGCGATCGATCGGTGTGCACGACGCCTCTGCTGGTGTGCATGAGATTAGGGATGGGTAAAAAAGACCCAAACAAAAAACAAAAATGATTCATTCGTCTGAGCTATTCCGGCTAGCGAGTGAGTGTCAGATCCTCTTGGTTTCTGAGCACTCCTTGTTGCTCACATCCGATCTCGGATCCAGTTTTCAGATAACAAGATTTAGTTCCACAATGAATTGCTATACAATTTTGCAGCTTAATTCAATGCGTAAATTCATACAACCAGTGTTGAAGGAGCCTAGTGATTTGTTTCTGCAAATAATTGTAGAGCAGTAGAAGATTTCAGTTCCTACAGAAATTCTGATCACACAGGACTTAGCAAAAACGATTTTGTCGAACAATGCCATGCTTCACAGTCACCTCTGCTTGTGAGCAAAAGCGCAATTTATTAATTTATGTCATCGAGCCTTCGGAACCCTATATTAAATACAAAACCAATCTCAATTAAACTACCACAATAACATATTAAACAAAGTATTTACTATATTATACAAATATTCATTATTCAATAATATAATAAACAAACTAAACTATGCAACATTGTCCTCAAGCTACTTAAGCTTGTACTGAAATATACACTGTTTCCTAACAAGTTGTTCCACATCCAAACTGTGTATATCTTGTCTCTATATGTAGAATTGCTCTAGGTTTTAGTATCCTGTGAGGTTCCTGTAAGTTAAACTTTTCAACAACAGACGGATCATCAATAAAACCACAGAAAACAGTGTTGGTACAAGTAGGCACTCATTCTCCATCATTATGCTGCGCGGTAGGGGTTCAAATCTTAGTTAGAGATACCTCTAATACCTCTAATTAGAGATAATCTCTAATAGAAACCTCTGAATATGATACAAAGTGCATGCCGAGACATTGATCCATGGTAGACGATACAACAAAGAGTGTGTAAGCTTACACTGTACCTGAGTATCTAAACCTAATGCCTGTCTGTTTGATATTGTTGGGAAGATTTCCTCAAAATGCTTGCAATTTCAAGAATTTGGGGATTTCACACTAAACGGATCTCTCAAGTCACTAGCAACATGCAGCATTATGCCTAGCATACGAAGTGCTTTTGGTAAAGTATGTTCTAAGTGGTCGTTAAAAATAATTGCATCTCTAATTCTATTGAATAGAACGCCTAGATTTCTAACTAAATTAGTTCGAGGTACTGAGGAATAGTCGAACATAATGGGATGCATTTGGAATGTAAAGATAAAAAAAACTCTTAAAAAGTGTCGCAAAACACATCACTACATGAGATGATAACGACGACAGAGAGAGATAAATAGAGAAAGAAAGAGAGTGGGAGGAATAATGAAAAAGAAAAGAAAGTAAATCAAAATTTCGGTGCAGTGTAGGCGGGAAATGAGAAGAGCTGGGAGCGAAGAGGTCATCTATTATTTACCAAAGCCCTCAAACTCCCTCCCCCTCCCCCAGCGGCCCCTGAAAGGCTAAGGGTTCATTATTCTCCGCTGGCGATAACATTCATCTTCAACAGTGACAACTACGTCAGATACTCAGGTCAACAGACAGTGAGCCACTACACGCCCACACACACACACACGCCCACCCTCACAGCGCCACATGTCAGAAGGTTAATTATCTGCTAATAGCTGTTCTGTTCTTCTCATCGCTTTTTGTTTTATCTCCCTCTCTCTCTCTCTCTCTCCTACTTGCAGAGTGTTTGTTGTTTTCTTGTGCCACCGAACTAGATCAAATGACCAGATGTCATTACTCTGTACGTGTGTGTGTGTGTTTATCTTTATCAAATGCTTGTGTATTGTTGTTGTTGTTGCTGCTGCGCTACTTTTACTGTAGAGTAGTGGTGTGCTCTCTGGAGATCTGGAGTCGTTCGGAGTCGTTCAAAGTCATCCGCAATCAGAGTCGTCCGGAGTTCGAGTCGTCTGGAGTCGTCCGGAGATGTCTAGCATTGTCCAAAATCTTTCGGAGTCATCCGAAATCAGAGTCGCCCGGAGTTGGAGTCGTCTGGAGACGTTCGGAGTCGTTCGGAGTCGTCATCCGGAGTGATCCGGAATCAGAGTCGCCGGAGTCGTTCAGGGACTGTCGAAGTTGAAGTCCAAGATGAAATGCCTGACGCCAAGAATATTGCTCCGGCCGTTTCTGCCTAACTCCGGACGACTCCAGCCAACTCCAGACGACTCCGGATGACTCCAGACGACTCCAAAATCAGGTGACTTGGATTATGGAAGACTCCGGACGACTCCGGACAACTCCAGCCAACTCCAGACGACTCCGGATGGCTCAAGACGACTCCAAAACCGGGTGACTTGAACTATGGAAGACTCTGGTCGACTCCGGACGACTCCGGACGACTCCCGATGGCTCCGGATGACACCGGATGACTCCGACTTCAGACGACTCCTGATGTCTTCGGACGACTCCAGGCGATTCTGACGATTCCAAACAGTTCTGGATAATGCTGGACAGACCTACCTTCCGGCGTCGGTTCCGACACGGGTTTTTGCCTACTTTGCCCATCACTACTGTATAGTAATGTCTGCTGTATGTTTGCTTGCTCTTTCTTTCTCTTTTCTTCAGAAATCAACTCAACAAAAGGCGTGTGCAGGATCAAAACAAAAACACAAGCAGATATCTCGAGAGCTTGATTCCCATTGCCAGTGGCATGGTGTTGACGGTGATGCGACGGGAATGATTTAGAAGCGCTGACTCTACTGTGTGTGTGTGTGCGCGCATTTCTACAAGCCCTTTTGCCAGTGCGAAGATAACCGTTTCCTACCCCCCCACTCCCTCTCTCTCTGTCCGCTTTCCTGGAAAGAGCAACATGATATCGCAAGCGATCCAGTACGCGGACTACTTCGCCCGCGCCATGCGCAACGAGTCGGCCGCCCCGGGCGGCGGTGTGTACAGCACGGGGCCCGCCGGCAACGGCACCGGCAGTGGCGGGTTCGGCGCCCTGGCCGGCAGCAACGCGTCCAGTGCTGGGTCGGCCGCCGGGCCGGAACTGTTCGACATGTACGCCCGCAACTACCCGTACGTGTCGTCGACCGAGGAGCAGAACTACATCGAGCAGCTGAGCGACAGCCTGCGCAACCAGTCGCAGGCCGGCAACCGGAGCTACGGCGGGGCCGGGGGCGTCGGCGGCGCCGGCGGCTACGACTACGGCGTCGGCTTCGACCCGATCCCGCTCGCCGAGTGCAGCAACGCGTACTCGGCCGGGCCGTACTTTCAGCTCACCAGCTACTTCCTGTACATTACCATCTTCGTGACGGCGGTGATCGGCAACTCGATCGTGCTGTTCATCGTCCAGTCGAACCCGCGCATGCGCACGGTGACCAACTTCTTCATCACGAACCTGGCGGTGGGCGACCTGATGATGACGCTGTTCTGCGTGCCGTTCACCTTCATCTCGCTGTTCGTGCTGCAGTACTGGCCGTTCGGGCTGGCCATGTGCCGGCTGGTCAACTACACCCAGGCGGTGTCGGTGCTGGTGAGCGCCTACACGCTCGTCGCGATCAGTGGCGACCGGTACATTGCGATCATGTGGCCGCTGCGACCCCGCATCACCAAGACGTGAGTGGTGATTGGTTCGCGTGTACGCGTGGCACACGGCGCGCGCGCTGCTTTTGCTGTGCGGGGCGGTCTGCATTTAGGCGTGGGACCGTGTGACACGCTGACTGGTTTTGTGGGTTAATTTATAGAGCTAATTTAATCTTTTTTTTGCAGCTGCTCCAAGTGCTTGATCGGCATCGTGTGGATCATCGCACTGATTACGGCCGTCCCGATTGCCATCTTCTCGACGCTCTACTTCCCAACCGATTGGCACGTGCAGTGTAACGTGTAAGTATGCCCAGCGCCACCCACCATCCACAGGCTCATGCATATTTGGCGCCGCATATTAGCCACGGGTCAGCTCGGTTGTACAGCCAGTTGGGCTAACAAGTCCTCCGCTTATGAATAATTCTTCCGCCACGCCGAAACCCGATTTACCGCTTCTTTCTCGTAGTCTACACTCACACACACACACACAGTTCATTCCAGGGTAGCACATTTGCATATGAATGAGAGCGGGGCTCATCTGCATAACATTTGGCGGTTGGGTCCCGGCAAACCGTCCGTGAGCGTCGTCGGACGGCTAGTTCAACGCTCTGGATGAAACAAATTTTGCTCGAATTTTGCGCTCGCCGAACCAACCGACCATTTGGTGTCCTCTGCTGCGGTGCCTACCACCCCTAAAGTTAGCTACGGAGAGAGAGAGAGAGCGAGACAGCCGTGAGAACAAAGAAATTACCATACCCAATTAACAGCCCACAGTTTCGGGCGTGAAATTAATAAGTCTTCTCTACCCGCACGCCCAGGACTGGTCGCATGCGGTTTTTTGACAGTGGTGTGGAGGGAGGGGGAGCCGAGAGCAGGAAGGATTGTGTACTTGCAACCCCCTACTGGCCACCCGAGGGGCCAGTGACATGACTGTGAGTGTTTTAGGCTGTCATAATTGGGCCGTTATGACCTGGCGATTTTTTTGCGTGACCACGGTGCGGGCCCTTGTAAACATTACAATTACATTAGGACTGTCCAGAATGGGTCTGCCCACCCGCTAGAAGGGGCACCTTTGTGATGTCCCGGATGTCGCATAATCTACACCTTTACGACACATATCCACACAAACACTCAAATGCAGTAAAACGAACGGTGGAGCCTCCTGTAACACCCCTTTCTTTTCTACCCCCAATGCAGGCCAATCTGTGCGGAAAAGTGGCCGTCGCCGGAGCAGGACGACTACTACACCATCGCGCTGCTGACCACCCAGTTCATCGTGCCGCTCGTCGTGCTGATCTTCACCTACACGCGCATCGCGATCGTGGTGTGGGGCAAGCGGCCGCCCGGCGAGGCGGAAAACTCGCGCGACCAGCGGATGGCCAAATCGAAGCGCAAGGTAGGTGGACACTGGTTGTGGCGGTTGTGTCTTTATGCCGCATTCCTACACCCAGCAAGCCAGCCACGGCAAACCTTGATCGGATCGAACATCCTACGCCGGTTTGGAAGCGGGGCCAATAGGATCTATTATTCCAGTAGGACCAATAGGATCTGTATCTTACTTACTATTAATTAATTTTTACGGCTCGCTCGCCTAGACTGGGACGCCAAGGGACATATCCGGTCGTATCGATCGAAATTCAGCACCATATTTTATGTGTTTATGGTATCTTAATTCTATTCTAGCAACAACAAAAAAACGAGAGAGAGAGAAAAGTCTTCATCGCAAACATACTAATACCAAAAGATTAATGTCAATTTCCATAAAAAAGTGCTTCATTAAAAGGGCAGCGTGGGAGGGGAGGGGGGGACGGACACTGCGCAATCGATCGCTCACTATTCGAGGGGTTTGTCTGGCCAAGCGAACACCAGAAAGCGGCAAGAACGTTACACTTGTCCCACATAAATTATGTAGAATGTACCGAGTGTGCTCGCCGGAGGAAAGAATGGGAAAAGACTAACGATCCTTCGGCCGATTGAACAAAGCAACATTACCGGATAAGATTTAATGTCTGCCCGCATTACGCTCGATGTGCTCAATTAAGTTCGAAGGCTGGCTGGTCTTGGGAGGGCAGAGCTGCGGTGGGGATAAAGAATGCACCACTTGTAGAGCGCAAGGGAAATTCCAGCAGGCTGGGGAAAAAACATGCTACAGAGGTTTTCTATTTTTTTCTCTCTCTCTGGCCCAAAGTTTGAATTATCGTTTAATGCGCTTCCGACAGGGATAAACAGTGTGCTCGCCAGTGGGCGCGATGAAAGACGTGCAAAGAAGGGGGGCCAGATTTAATGGCATTTAATGCATTTGTACCGAAAAAGCGCAACTGGAAAAGCACCGACACAGCGAATGGTGCTGGAAATCCCGCACAAAAAAAAAGTTGGGCAAGATCACAATAACCCCCTCCCCCCCCCCCCCCCCCCCATCAAAAAAGCAGAAAATCATTATTGGAGGGGAAAACACTGGCACCTTTTTCTTCGCGCTCCAAGTGGGGCGACAGTGCGCACTCTATTAATTTTAATTATCCATCGCAAATCCTTTCACCACCCGGGGCCCGATGTATAGTGCGTCTTTGCGTGCCTTTGCGTTCGTTTTGAGCTTCGGCCGCGCGTGTGGACATTCCGTGTGGAAGCGGAAAATAATAACAACTGGCCAGGCCGGATATGAAGCGAATTTATATCCACACTTGTCTGTGAATGTGTCTACGCTACCGAAGCTTTATGCTCTAGCAGCGGCCAACATGTTTGTCGGGAAAGGAACATTTCCGCCCCATTGCTATTAAGGCACTTGAGTAATGCGTGTTGCAGCTATTTGGGCGCTCTGCTGTGGAGAAAGCTCTGCTCTCCCTGCCTCCCGGCCAAACATCCGACAGCGATTGTGTGTTTGTTTATTTTGTTTGCTAGCTTTAGATTCCTTTTCTCTGCCTGACTTTGCCGGACGAGTTTGTTTGTGTGGTACGATACGTCACCGCAGGATATTAGCGCGCAGCAAAAGGACATTACTGGCAGTGTATTGCGAAACTTCTCCACATTTTCGTCCCTCGAGCAGTGCTTGCTTTTGTGAGTGTGCAGCTTCCTGCGTGAAAATAAAACGCGTAAGCTTCCCCGTTTGTGTGCTAAACGATACGCTATTGCAACTATTTAGGCGATTTTTAGTGGAATTTGAAGTACAGTAATTCCCAACAATAATTTCCTATGCGTTTTACTCTTAAACATATCTAAATAATGCTTTATTATGAGTGAGCAAACCCACATAATTATAACATGTCTTTCGAAGGTGATCAGCAGCCATTAAAGTTGTAAAATCTTTAAGTAACGCTTGTATACTTGTATACTTGTATTTTAAGACTCATTATTGGAGCCTCAAGCATTAAGGTAAAACTGATCTAAATCAACGCATATTGAGCGTTGAATGAAGATACCTAGGAGCAGACTGTACAGGTTGTCCTTCATATACACAATTAACGCAAAACTGCGGAGTATTTCCGCGTAAGTCGAATTTCGCGTATTTCTGCCATATTATGTTGCTTTTCTGTGTCGTTTAGCTAGAAGTGAGTGATATTTTCCCCTATAATAATTATGATAGATGTTATACCGAATGAAGAGTAGAATTTGAGTTTTTTTTTCTTCGTAAGAACGGCCTCGTTGGCCGTAGCAGAAGTTGAGTTCCTTCTCAAAAATATATGCAAAGCGAAAAGTTATAAATTGGATAATTTCTTTGAGACTTCAAGGTCTGGAAATGGTTTTGACCGTAAATCTTTACAGAATACGGGTGTTGAACATGTTCAGTCTTAAATAAGGGATATTCTAGTCTTGTTAGGTCACGCATTAGCACATCCAACTGAATAGGCAAAATAATCGTATCAACATTGTTCAACCTATGATACCGTTTGCATAAAAAATGGACTTTTGGACGGACGAAAATGGAAAAAAAAACAAACGAAGAGAGATAATTTCTTTCCATGAGCATCCTTCCATTTCTCTGAACCTCCTTCAACGTCTGCCATCTTGATCAATGCCAATTGTTATCAATTCATCCTCAGTTTTCGCATCAAAATTGTTGCGAGCAGCAGCATTTGCCTCATGTTCATTCAGAAAAATGCGATGGGACGCAGACTGGGGAGTGTTGGATCGGTTCTCGGACTCGGGTTCGGTACATCGAAAATTCGCCGAAATCCGCCTAAACTGGTCGCATTGAGTTTTGGGACGGTGGACGCGATTTCTGCTTCCTGATATGTTTGTTCTCGTTTCCAAGGTACTACTTCATCGATTTCCGGGTTAAACCGAACGTAGCGATGCAGCGACCTTTCCCGCTGTCTTCAGTTTCAGCATCCTTTGGAGCTTCTTATCGCTCAGCATCGACGGCGATTTGGAATTGAGCTTTCTTGCGATGATCGGATTGTTGTCCATTAGTGCCAAGATGCCGTTCTTTGATCGCGCTAAACGCTTCTGAACGAAGTTGCTTCATACTTTTTGGCCCTCACGGTTATAGTTTGACTGATGGAGGCGTCAAGCTTTGTCTGCTGATGCTTGGGATACTATTACTGAATGTGCAATTAACGTTTCGTTCCTCTTGTTTGTTTGCTTATCCGGCGCTACAACCGCTTTGCGGTCTTGGTCTGCCTCAGGAGTGTCCGAAACCGCTCATGGTCTCGAGCCTTCGTCTGCCTATCCGTTATCCCGGCTTTAATGGCGGACGGCTACACGCCATCCTGCCACCTCAGTTTGGGCCTACCACGCTTCCTCTGTCCTTGTGGACGGCCTAAAAAGACTTTACGGGCTGGGTCGTCCGTTTCCATGCGTACAACATGGCCAGCCCACCGAGCTTGATAAGCTTCACAAGGTGCATCTCGTATAGCATCTTCGTGATAACGGCTTCTCCATTGCCCTTCCACAGATACGGAACTAAGGATCCTTCTGAGCAACTTCCTCTCGAATGCGGCTAAGAGGGTTTCGTCAGATTTGAACAGTGTTCATGCCTTAGAGGTGTATGTGAGTACCGATACTATATAGGTGCTATATAGTCCCAGCTTCGTCCGTAGCGACAGGTTCTTTGAGGTAAGCTGATTTATCAGGCTTTAGAAAGACTCCAAGCTTTTGTCTTTGCTGACCTTCTGGGTCGATAGGGCCTGACCTTGACTCGAGATAGGTGAATTCTGGGACGACTTCAACAAGTGCGTCCACCTATCTGTACGTCACGCCTACGTTACTTTGAATTTGTTGTTGGTAGGACTGCTGATGTTGCCACCATCAGTTTGGTCTTTGATTCGTCTATCTGCAATCCGAGATTCTCTGCCGCCTACTCGATCATTTGGTAGGCTTCTGCTACGTAGGAGAGCCTCAGATCAATTATGCATATATCATCAGCGTATGCCAGGATCTGGAATGACTTATAGCAGATGGTTCCCGAAGTCCCCACCCTCGAGTCCCGGATGGCCCTCTATAACTTTGGTCTATAACCCCCCCCCCCCCCTCCCCTAGCGTAGACCTTTGGTGGTAATAGAAGGACCTGAGAGTTTTTCATCCATCTTCACCTGCCAACTGACGTTGGTCATAATCATTCTAATCAGCCTTACCAGTTTGGCCAGGATTCCAACAGAGCTCATAGCGTCGTACAGTTTTACCCTCACTATGTCTTATTCTTTACGGCTTTGAAGTCAGTGAAGAGTTGGTATGTGTCGTGTCTGCATTCAGCCATCAGTGGTTAATTTTCCGTTTCGAAATCCTCTTTGATAGTTTCAAACTATCTTTGCGACTTGAGGCATAAGACTATGCTGCAGGATCAGGGAGAGTATTTTACAGGCGGTATTCAACTCCAATACTCCTGTAGTTGTTGCAGCTTAACCTTCTTGTGTATGGTGTAGATGATGCCGTGATTCCAATAACAAGTCATCAATTCGCTATTCCACACCTCAGTAACAATTTGATGAATCTCGTTTTCTAGCCGTGCACCTCCATTCTTGACCAATTCAGCTGCGATTCCGTCGGGTCCGGTTTCGTTCCTCTGGGTGAAGATAAACAACCCCATTTGTAGATGAACAATCTACATATTGTGCGCGCTATTGCAATGATATTGCAGATAATTAGACGCTTTTTTCGGATGTATATTGGCGCCTCGCTCACTAAGCACCGTGCCCTGGCCCAACCGACCGATTGTTTTTGCACATCATACAGTAGCACCGCACGACAAATTTGGGATCAAAATCTAAGATGAAGTATGAGCTTTCGGCTAGATGGAAGGTGTGCAGCACAGAATAGCAGGAAGCAATGGAGACGAGCTCATAAGCAGTGCTACTGTGCCACACAAAAAGGAAAGGCCCAGTACCTTCGTCTCCGCAAAAGCGCAACATAAACCACTTTTGGGGCAGCGTGGGGTGGAAGGTTTCCATTACGCTGCCACAAAAGCGCTTTGGATGCTGGGATGAAAAAAAAAGAAAACACCCTCAACCCTCGGGCAGGTCAGACACACACACATTCAGTAGCATACGAGGGATCACGAGGCGTGGTAAAAACCTCGGCTTAAACCCATTAATCACACTCACACCCGGGAGTCCGTCTTTTTTTTTTTGTTTGTCTGTTGTCGAGCTGTTGTTGTTCGCCCCAAAAGCGAACCAAATTCCACTAAGCCGCTTACCGCTGCTTGATCTTCTGTTTGAGCCGCCACCTCCTGATTTCACCTGTTTCGCAGTGTAATATACCTGGGCCCTCGCCCCCCCCCCCCTCCCCTCACAGGCTTGCTAATGTGTCACATACCGTGTGTTTGTGGCGTAAGTACGGAGATGAAATCCTTTGGCACGTCCTTTGCCGGCACATCCTTGCGCTTGTCTGTATGATGGAGTGGAGTGCATACGTACGCTCATTTTTCTTTACTCCCGAAGGGGGGGGGGGGGGGGGCGGGGAGGGGTTGGGCAGGGAGGATGGGTTCATTTTTCTTCCCTGCGACCTGCGGGCTGCGAAATCATTAATGGAGGTTCGTGTCTGACACGCCGCAAGCTGACTTTGCGAGAGCGGCTCCTTCCCGGAAGGCCACTCAGCCACACACAGACGCACACACGTGTACTTGGGACGCTTTCCAATTTCATCGATGCAAGTCTGGCACGGTCTGCTTCCAAACCAGGGCAGGAAAATTGCTTCCGAAACATTCCAAAAGCTTTTCCGCTTGGCAGCAGCAGCAGCAAAACAAAAAAAGGAAGCGGAAATGTAATGTCACGCAGCAGCAGCTTGCCAGGGCCGTTTTGTTTGCGCCCTCGCTGGTCAAAAGTTTGTTTGTCCTTTGCTACCTTCTGCTCTCCTCCCTCTAGGTTTAACATTGTTCGGTTCCTTTTTACCGGAAACCCCCTCCTAAGCACACCAAGAGTGCATCCCATTTCGGGCGCGCTGATGACGAACTTTCGCTCACGCTTCACCGGGCAAATAAACAAGAAGCATCACCCAACCGCACACCATCTCACACCTTCACTCCCTTTTGCCTCCCGGCCCTCCCTGCGCGCTCGCATCAATAAGGAGTGAGGAAAATTTTAAATTAATTTTCAATAAATTCGTAAAAACAAATTTCCCGCGAAGCTGGAAAAGTTTCTTTCGCGCGATCTCGTGCAAATTCGGCCGTTGATTCCCGTTGATGTGGATGTAAAATGGGAGGAGAAAGAAAGGAGAAACAAAATCATTTATTAGTGTACTGTTATTGTGTACGCGTCTTCGTGTTTTTTTGTTTTTTTTTTTTGTTTTTGGCTTTCTATTTGGCCCACAACGGTCAACCAGAACGAAAGTACTTCCACCGTATTCCGAGCACGAACGCGGCCACCAAATGTGAAACCCACCCTCCAACCATCTTCTCAGTGTCTGTGGCGTGACAGAAGCTTTTCATTTCCCGTTGCCGGCAGGGAAGCACGTGTGCCACATGTGCAAGGGGGGGGGGGAGGGCAAACATGGGAAGAAAGAGGAAGAGACCAAAAAAAGAAAAGCCAATCACCATTTTATGAGCTCACAAATGAGCTATTTCTGCCAGGTACAAATTACCATCTTTGGCAGGTAGTGCAGCAACACACACACACACACACAGAGTAGAAAATGAGGAAGAAGAAGCGGAACAAATCGCCCTCCCCTAAAACATAAATTGAATAAGGGTGTGCCGAGGATTGCAGTCGCTTCGGGAATCTATTACGCGACGTAATTCCGCCCGGCAGTATGCAATCTACATTACAAGCCGAGCAGCGCCGAGTAGCTTATTAGAAAGGGGGTTTATTAATGTCTCGTTATTTTGCCACTTGCCAAGCCTCTGAGCCAGCGTTTGGGACAAGGACGAGTGAGTGTTGTACGTCCCTTTTTTTTTTTTTTGCTTTGTTCAACCCTCCCGTTTTGCGAAACACCCAAAAACCAAACAACGGCAACAGGAATTGTTTATTAAATTTCTATGTTAATGACTTTTGTTCGCCTTGTTCCTGGCAGTGGAATGCAAGGGGGGGGGGGGGGGGGGGCAAAACGGTAACTTCTCGCTGCCAAAGCAAGAGAGAGAGAGAGAGAGGGAGAGAGATGGGTGGGACACGATGGAACAAAAATTGATAGCGATACATCGATGCGAGCTTCCTTTCCTGCGAACGTAACGGATTTCGATGGAATTTTTGCCTTTTTAGCTCCCACTCCACGCTCTCTCTCTCTCACTCTCTTCCTCTGTCCATACGGTGGTTGACAGTGCGGGACGGTACCAGGGTTTCAATTCGTTGGCATTTTCTCCCTGCGGCTGCGGAGAGAAGGTTTAATGCACGAAAATTCCGATATCACGTTACGCGAGCGTCTCGGAGCGTATAAGTGATGGGGGAGAGGGGTTTCTCTTCTTCTGGCGAGCAGAGAAGAATGAAGCAACACCCCATCCCTCCCCGGGCACGGGATGGAAGGGACAAAATTGAAGAATATGGTTCGGCCACGGCACGGCTGGCGCGCGCGAAGGATAATCCGAGCGAAAAAAAAGCAAAAAAAAAAAAACGAGAAGCGGAAGCGGATGTGGCAAGCGTGTTTGGCGATAGCGCCGCAAGCGTAAGCAAGCATACATACAAAGGTTGTGAGGGGGAGAAGACACGCTTTTTTTTGTTTTTTGGCTGTACTTTCTCGTCCGACAATGGCATCACAAACCGTCGAACCGGGCGAAAGACTCGCTCGATCGAAAGCTCGCATTGTTAGCCGGCGGGAAGAATTTTGTACCAAAAAAAAACGCACACACACACACACACACACGTGAGCAAAATGGTGACCAAACGGGGCGGAAAACTGATGCCGCCGAACGTGCGCGCCCCACGCCCCACGCTCGTACGTATTTTGCGTTGATGGGCCCGGCGTGTGTGTGTGTGTGTTCGTCGCTTAACGGCCCGATTTTCATTGCACTCAGAATCGACCAATTTTCCAATGCTTTTGTCCAATGCCACAGCCACCGGGTGGTACCGGGTTTATTTCTTCTCGCTTTTCTTCAACCTTTTGCTGCTGCTCGGAGGGCTTTTTTTTTGTTGAATCGAACGGACTAAGTGATCTCTCGGGCTGTGATCCCGTTCGTGCTCGGCAAGCAAGGAATGCGAGCAGCGCAAGCAGCGGAGTGTTAAATCTCAGCTGATGAAAGCTACCCGTCGTCCCGCCGCACCCGCTCCTGCTCCTGCCCCTCGCCTCGTACCCCTAATCGAATGTCCGGTGATTACGGTTTTATTTGACTTTTTATTCTTATTTGCCAGCTGGGTGTGGGAGGGATTTGAGAGTGTCCGCGTGTCCGCCCGCTTGTGCTTACTCCGCAAATGCGAGCATCCAGCTGTTGAAACTAAGATGTAGCGACTTTTGTGACTTTTTTTCTTCTTCTTCTTCTTCTTCTTTGTCTTGGCTGCCGCCCGAAAGCCCTCCGGGCAGAGTGACACGGAAAAGCGGTCCGGAATGGAAAGGTTATTGGGAAAAATTAACGCTCAAGCTAAAATGTTCGAGAAGGAAAAAGGAAAAAAAGAGAGATCAGACACACACACACACACACACACACACACACACACACACACACACACACACACACACACACACACAGACAACTAAAGAAAATGCAAAAACCTTTCTTTCCCATCAACGAGGAAATCCTTTCCAATTTCGAGGCTCACGGGCATGCCGCTACCGGGCAAGGAAATGGGAAATCTTGCTGCGTAGAATGACTGTTCGAAGCAGTCGTCTGGATTGTGGCAACGACGGTTTTGTGCTTTTCGCACTTTTCCGATGATTGTTTTTTTTTTGTTGTTCTTGCTCCCTCCCTCTCTTTTAAATCACATTTTCTGTAATTTGCCCTTTTGCCTGGCCGTGGCTTTTCAGCGCTTGCGAAAACCCCTTTCCGCGTGGCAGGAAAATACTTACCTGGCTAAGATTTGGCAGCGCTCGAAGCTCGAGGAAATTCACACAGTGCCAGCACAGCTCTGCCACGAAACAAAGAACAATGGCTTTACATGGAAAAAAACGCATTTGTACTTAAAGTCGTTTATTATTGCGCCTAAATATATGCAGGCAAATTGGCTTCATTCTTATTGGAAATCGACTAATCGGTTAATTATTATTCATTCCATAGTATAGTGTTGTGGGACAAACACTGGTTCGTTTAGGTGCAATATTGGGCAGTACAAGTCTTGAAGACTCTTTTACAGCATTTTAAAACAAGCCTTTTATGCTGCAAACATAACTATAACCGATGTTAAGGACAAAATTACATACACAGAACATTTTATTGTGCCTAATCTAAAGTTACATGTGAGATAGAAAAAATGAGATAGGAAAAATGTAACAAATTCTCCAACAACGCTCCTGATAAACGCCGGATGGTATGCAATTGTTGATCATCTCCTAATTATTAAAAAAAGCGTTTTGCATGCTTTTAGGCGCTTAATCTTAGCTTATAGTAGTGTAACAGGAGATAAATGAGGAGCTTAATCCCAATTTTCATCTTTAATCTACCTATTAACTTTAATCTTAACTAAAAACGATTTAATGACCTATTTACATATGCAGAGGATTTTCTGATGCCAAAAATAGGAAAAAAAAGTAACAAATTTCCTCACAATAGTCCCGCTAAGCGCCTGAGAGTATGCAATTTTGGATCATTTACTGAATAGTTTTATCGAAAAGGCATTGCATGCTTATAGGCGCTCAATCTTAGCTTAGCATAGTCTTTAGGGACAATTTAGGGCAAGACAAAAGCTATAACTGATTTAATGAGCTATATACACACTCAGAGCTTTTACTAATGTCAAATTTAAAGCTACATGCAAGAAAAATAAGAAAAAGTAACAAATGCCTCACAATGTTCCTGACACAATATCCAGACGGTATGCAATTATTGTTCAGTTACTGATAAATTTTACCAAAAAAGAAATAATTGCATTGCATGCTTTTAGGCGTTTAATCTTAGCTTAGTATAGTGCTGAACTACAAATTTGGGTTTCTTTTAGGAGCAATACAAGAGTAGATGCCTCGTCATAACATTTTAAGAACATTTTAAAACATCTTTTCATGCTTTATTTAGCTTTATCCCAACTATACACGATTTATTGAGCTAATTATACACGCAGAGATTTTTCTGGAGCCAAATATCCAGCAATATATAGGAAGATTGGAGAAAAAAAATTACAAATTACCCCACGATGATCCACGATGATAAACGCCTGAAGGTATGCAATTTTGGATCATTTAATGATTATTTTAACAAAATCAAAACATCACATTGCATGCTTTTAGGCGATGAATATTTATTTTATAGCAAACTTTAATTGTAAGCCCATAAAAGCCTGTGCTGAGGATATAACAGCCTTAAAATTATGTAAAAAAAATCCACACACCCGTCGGAAGATGCAAACCCCCGTACGCTTTATCGGCGCACCACCAATTCTCATCCGATTTAATGAACATCCGCTTGCGCGTAATGGGAGTTGTGCAGTGCTTCCTTAATCGGTTCCTTTGTACATCCTTTTTAATGTTCATTATTCAGTTAGCTCCTTCTAAAAAAAAAAAACAAAACCCCAAACGTTCGATACCCCTAGCAGCGGGGACAGAACAATCCTTCCTTTTAATAATCTCACCATCGGCTTGCTTTTGCATGCCCATTAGCAAACCCTCCCAACCCCCCCCCCCCCCCCCCCCCCCCCGTTGGACATGCAAAGGGTGCTGCAAACAAAACAAAAAAAAAAAACACAAAATATTTCCAATTTGCTCGACACGATTTCGAGCTTTTGGTTTGTTTTTGTGTGTGTGTGTGCTTTTCTTGTCTCCAACCCCGTCCTGTTGTTGTTATTTTGGGTCCAATTATCCCGGTCCGAGATTGGGTTGTCAGGCAAAAGGTTCTCGGGTGGCACAGCCACGGCGGGAGCAAAAAGAAAACGAGAGGAAGCAGCAGAGGCCAAACAAACCCACCGGGGCCGGGTTGGTGTAATGGTGAGGGCGGAGGTTTCTGGTGTGCGCACCGAACAGGAAAGTTATTGGAAGTAATTACTTTTTAACCAAATTGTTCGGGTTTCTGCTCCGTCTGCTCCTGCTCTCGGGCTCTCTGTCTCTCTCTCTGAATCGATTTTGAGTTAGGGGGGGGGGGAAAACAGTCTGCCAAAGTGATGGATGGTCTTACCGGGCGCGGGTGTGCGATCCCTTATGCTACCTTACGGATCGACGAAACGAGAAAACAGACAAAAAAAAAGCGAGTGACGACAAAAGGGGTGAACATGAAGAAGAAAAAAAAAAAATAGGAGCAAATTCAAAAACGGCTGCAAGTGACGAACGCTTCAGTTGCGATGTCGAGTGACGCGATAAGCGTTCGCGCCGCCTGGCACAAATGGACGATAAACGCTATCATTGTGATGAAGCACTGGGAAAAGCATTAGAAAGGAAGAGAATGACGAAGCGAGGAGAGGAGGGAGAGCGAGAGAGAGAGAGAGAGAGAGAAAGGGCAAGGTAATTGTTTCCCTTGACGATGGACATTCATTTTCATCGATCGGTTACATAAATCCCGCATTAGTACCGACCGATTGAAGCGCGCGCGCGCCCACAGTCTTGGCCGAGATGAGCATGTCGGGCTCGCCACAAACAGGAAAACATCTTTCACTTCACGGATCTTTCTAGCGCGGCTGCTGGCAGTAGGTTGCCGGCAGCCCTCGTGTCCCGCCCACTGTCCACTTTCTGCCACCACGGCGCGGCGTTTATCGTCGTCGTCGTCGTCGTCGTGCACGGTGAAGCCGGCAGTGAATGTACCATCTTCTAGCGTGGGCCTTACCGAGCAGCATCCAGCAGCACGGGTTTGAGCACCCCTTGGGATGTGGTAGAAGGGAGGGGGGCGATTTGAAAAAGATCATTTGTGCAAATAATCAACCACTTACGATTGGTCACGCTACAATGTGGCTTCTTGCCCGAGGTTTGCTGTTTTCGCACGCAAAACGCGGCCTGTGCGGATGGATCAAGGGGAAGGAGCAAGGGGGGCGCTGATTCTTGATGAATCGATTGAAGGCGCATTTGCATTTTGCTGCGCTGCCGTGTGTAACAGCGCCTAAACTTAGGCAACCGTGGGATCATAATCGCTGCGTCCAACGAGATACTCGCTTGCCCACCGATGCGGCAATTAAAACTCACTTAGCAAGATCCTCCCCAGCCCGGTGGCTGCGAGAGCGAGATAGAAAGCACCTTTGTTTTTGTTGTTGTTGTAGTTGACACATCTCACCAGCAGAAGATGTGGTGTGCCGGTGTGCCATCTATGGCCAGCAGATCGTGATATACCATTACCGGGGGCCATCGTCGCGCGTCACGAACTGGTTCCTCTGCCCGTTGGACACTGAGCCACGGTCGGGGTAGCGCTCATAGCCGATAGAGGCTACCCCAAACGGGTGCACTACTGGATCGGTGTGTGCGAGCGCGCCCATGGCATTACGTAAGCTTCTTCTCCTGGAGCGAAAGTACACCATTTTGATTTAGTTTTACCCTCCCCCAACGGGTGAGAGCCTTACACTTGAGGCGGGACGGCGGTCCGTAAAGCTGAAATCTAGTTGGTGCCATTACGAAACATACCATGCCATCCCGAAGATAACGCTTTTGTGGTCGGTGTGAGGTGCCTGGAGTACATTTTGTACTTGAGTACTTTTGCAGCTCGTACCAACTCGTCGGTCAGAAAGTGGCTGGCACCAAATGTAATGACGCCCTGGAACAGCAGCTGTAGGTGCTTGCTTCTAAAGAAGTGCACAGCCGAGGCTATTTTAGAACTAGCGACGACTCGGGACCGAAACAACTGTGCAGCGTGTGTTCGAGCGCTAATTGATTCGGAGCTTAACGCACCCCGATCAGCGACCAATTTGGCACGAAATTTGTGTGACAGAGCAATTGCCCGCTATCGCAGCCCGTTTTACATCGTTATTTCAGCACCGGCATTCTCGAAACGGGTCCCAAAAGAAGTTATGCTAATGATATTGGGTGCACCAATAAGTTTGTAGCGTTTTGATGTTTGTGCAGCCAGGCAATACGGGGAGTCTCCGAGATGCGCGGTATTCTAAATTTGACAGTTCTTTGGTACTGATTTGACACACCAATTCCTTCTGGGCTTTACAGATCTTTCAACAAAGAAGAGCATTGCAATCTTCTGTCAGAATTATAGCAAATAGTTAATCGAGTGGGTAGAACCTATCACTGCAAGCAAAATAACACGAAAGTGGGTGATATTTTGGCAGGAAATTCAAGATATGCGGAATCCTCTCGGAGTCCACATTAAAAGCATATCTTGGGAACAGCCTGTCCTATTACTTTGAAGTTTGATTGTTTAGGCCTACAACTTTCATTCTGCTTCATTATTCTGCTTCATTATTGACAATATGCGGAAAACGTCTGCTCATTGGCATCGAATTGTAGTGGAAATAGTCAGGCTCTAGCAGAAGTTACTTGCTGGGAAGGGTTTGACGCGCTCAAAAAGGTTCATTTTGATTAAGCAGGTGACGAACATTTAGGAGGCAGAGCGGAATCTTTGAGGATGAACAACCAATGACATCCTAGAAGAATCTACCAGCCCAAACACATCAAGAGGACTCACTCGGAGCACCTCGGCAAGTTCTTTCCCAGCGATCAACAAACATTGGAAATCATCCGCATGGTGTGGGAGTTCCTCATGAGCTGAAGCCCACAGACGACGAACGCCGTTTGTTCACTTGTGAGCATCTGCTCCTAAGGCACCTGATCCTCCTAAAGAGCACCAAATTGGGAAGTTCAATTCCGCTTCCGCTGTATACTACATTGGGGGTTTACTGTCCAGTTCGGTTGACGGAGCTTGATCTGGTTGACTGCTCCAATTTCTCGAATGATGTTAGAAGCTGGATGGAGGATGTATTCAACCCTAAAAAAAGGATCTAAATATCCTCAGAAAGAGCACCCAAACGCATCGAACTTATTGACACTCCTGGCATGAATCGCAAAATTAGAGCGACGAGACGGACCAAAACAAAGCACACGGTTTCGGCTGCCCCCGCCGCTGCAAAAAGCCGACGTGCGGCGAACGGCGGCTTGAAGATGTCGGGCGTCTTCATAAATCATTGAAATTTTAATAAGATGGCTTATGTATATATATAGATAGATGGATAGATCTCGCCTCACTGGGGACAACCGATACGGTGCCGCTTTACGTCAATCCCGTACGGTGGGACCACGGGCCCCATCCATCATCCATCCCATCCGTCCGTCAATCGGTTTCGGTGTCCTGGCGGCGCAGCGAACGGGTTTTGCACCCGGGGGGAGTTTGGCCGGTTACTGCAAGATGGCCGTAACTGGCGGCTCACCCAACCGTGCAGCAGCAAACGTAACGAACATAATCAAATCAGAAATTAATGATCCCCAGAGTGAAGCGGCTCTCGGGTGAAGAAGGCACAACACACACACACCGTGAAAGGTAAGGCTTTAGTTTGAAGGACGCAAGGTGTTTGATTCCCAACGCCAAGAAGACGGGCGTTTGTCGCGCTTCATTTATCCTACCCGGGTGCGGTGCCGAAACGGACACCGAGGGGCTCCCTTCTCTTTCGCCCCCCCCCCCCCCCCCGGGATTAACTCTCCGCCAAAAAGCTGGGGCATCTTTTGGGCGCTCCGGATTATAAATGCGTATGCGGGCGGGGCACAACGAAGGGGCTGGCGGGTTAAAAGGAAAGAAAAATTGACTACACCTAAAGCCTACCAGCGTCCCATCCTGCTGGAAAAGGGTGGCCTTTGTCGTCGGTTCACTTTTTCAAACCGAGCGAGTGAGCAGATGCCGGTAAGATATGATTAATGAAGCCGTTTGGTATGGTGTGTGTGTATGGCTGTCAAAATTTGGAGCACTCGCACAGGTACGGATGGCGCGACCTGTGGCCCGCACGTGCCGCCAGTGCGACCGCAATCGTTGCTGCGTGCCTCGCTACAGCACAGGGTCTCTCTTCATCAATCAAACCGGGCCGTATCGGGGTATGCAGTGCCTGGCAACGAACCCTTCCGCAATGTGCGGTGCGGTGCCACATTCCTGCCGGTGGCATTGATTGGTGACGTTAATTAAGCGTAACTATCGGTAACCCCCGATACGTTACGCTGCCATCGGCAGTCGCAATCCGCCCTCCCAACGTAGAACACAGCCCCAGAAGTTGCCCCGTTTTGAGCCGCAAGAAACCGCACGTTGAGGTTGCTGAGGTCAACGAGGGCTGGTGCGATTGAAAGCTTCGGTCACGGCGGTTTCGTCACCCGTGCCTGAGACGCTGAAAACAATTTAGCAGCTATCCCGATTTGCGGTTTTTTGTGCAAAGTTCTACTGCCTCTGTCGGGGGCAGTATCGGGCAAATCACTTGCCGTAATGGCCGTGCCGATAGTGTGGACGTGCCGTGCACTGGCAGCAGCTAATCAAGCAAGGGAAGGAGAGTGGAAAGGTGGTGAAAAAGAACTGCACAGCAGAGACAGCACGACCACTAGATCGGCTGAATTGCGCACTGAGCAGGCAGGGGCAGCAGGCGCCGTGTTAACCCTCAACCTCAACATTCCAGCCATCATTGCCGGGGGTAGTCGGGGGCAAACTGGTCCCCCGTGGGGGGGCAGTAACGACAAATGCGCTTTACAGGATTGTGAATCCCCTCATAACGAGTACTCCCTTATACCGAGGTTTTTGCATAGAAAAGCAAAAATCCTCTTATCGAGTAAAATCCCGCATAACGAGCAAAATTGTTGGTTTTTCTTGTAAACATTACGATGGCGATGTGTTATTAAGGTCACAAGTGTTAACATTGAGCATTTCTTTAATGCTGAGTTTTGCTCAGGCAGATGAGAGGTCCGATACCAAGAATCGTTTTATATAAAACTGTTGCCCTGAGGGTTCTACGGTTAAGGCCGTATAATTCTGGACAGATGGGCGGTGTATTGCCAAGTGTTTCTTGCGCTTCGATACTTAGATTTGATCAACGTATGATCGATCAGTTGCTGCCTGGAAGGTATTTTGTATTAAAAATGTGTTTTTGCCAATAAATGTATCGAAATCTTAATTTGTGCTGAAGAATATTTACCACAAACAAATTTTGAATTGTAATGAAGCTGGATTATTTTGGGGGGAAAAAAACGTCTAAGAGGCAAGTTACACATAGAAAACAAGGGTATTTGTTAATTTTTGGGAAATATCAAATAAAATACTAAAACAATCGACCTCTTTTTCAAGATAGTCCATCAATAATCATCACAAAGCAATAGCGAATTATCTAACTCTTAGTTACTTACTTACTTATCCGGCGCTATAAACGCTTTGCGGTCTTGGCCTGCCTCAGGAGTGTCCGAAACCGCTCACGGTCTCGCGCCTTCGTCTGCCAGTCCGTTATCCCGGCCTTAATGGCGGACGCCTCCACGCCATCTTGCCACCTAAATTTGGGCCTACCACGCTTCTTCTGTCCTTATGGACGGCCTAAAAAGACTTTACGGGCTGGGTCGTCCGTTTCCATGCGTACAACATGGCTAGCCCACCGGAGCCTGGCGAGCTTAATACGCTGTACGACAGTGAGGTCGCCGTACATCTCGTATAGCTCGTCATTATATCGGCTCCTCCATTGTCCTTCCACACATACGGGGCCAAGTATCCTTCTGAGCATCTTCCTCTCGAACGCGGCTAAGAGGGCTTCGTCAGATTTGGACAGTGTCCATGTCTCAGAGGCGTATGTGAGTACTGGTATTATATAGGTACTATATAGTCCCAGCTTCGTCCGTCGCGACAGGTTCTTTGAGGTGAACTGTTTTTTCAGGCTGTAGAATGACCGGTTGGCAGCCCGCATCCTTGCGCGCAACTCAACTTCCATACTGTTGTCGTTGCTGACCTTTGACCCAAGATAGGTGAATTCTGGAACGACTTCAAAAGTGCGTTCACCTATCTGTACATCACGCCTACGTAGATTCGGATTATTTATTGGTAGGTCCGCTGATGTTGCCACCATCAGTTTGGTCGTTGCCTCGTTTATCTGCAATCCGAGGTTCTCTGCCGCCTGCTCAATCCCTTGGTAGGCTTCTGCTACATAGGAGAGCCGCAGACCAATGATGTCTATATCATCAGCGTATGCCAGGATCTGGGTTGACTTATAGAAGATGGTTCCCGTAGTCTCCACCCTCGAGTCGCGGATGGCCCTCTCTAGCGCCAAGTTGAATAGGAGACAGGCAAGCCCGTCCTCCTGGCGCAGACCCTTGGTGGTAGCAAAAGGTCCTGAGAGAACTCTTAGTATCACGGAGATATTTTTCACTTGTTCAGCTGTATGCTGCCCGTAAGAAGCTGCTCAAATTTGACGCATGGGTTATATAAACATTTGCAGCTTGTATTTTGCATTGCAATCGAGACTGGAATTGTCATTAAATGTGAGAATGAATAAAACACTTTCCAGTAATTTCCAGTGATTAAGCTACGCTTTGTAACGCGCTACATTTAAAAATTTAGTTGTTTTACATCAGCCGCCATGTTAAAATATAACCAGAAGCAGGTGAAAGGACTTAGAAAAGCGCCTTGGATAGACACCTAAACCGTTTTTTCCCCGAATAACGATCATTTTGGATGGCATATGGAAAGAAGACCTCTCTTCTGGATGCATTCATTGATTATTCTGCTTTATAAAGTGTTAGAGTCAAAGCACATCAGCGCAAGAAACCTTAACGGGCCCATCTTGCCCCCTGTTCCCATCGGTGTACACTCGGAGCGTGCAGCGTCTACCGCAGCTTCCATTGTGGAGCTCTTGCGGTTCGCAATCGTTTTGCAGTCGATCGTTTGTGAGCTTCAGTCTCTCTCTCTCTCTCTCTCTCTCTCTCGCTCCCTCCCTCACACTGCCGGTTTGTTGCTCGTGTGCTGTTTCTCAATTTTTCGCTACCTCATGTACGCGCTACGAGCGCGCGCTTCTTCATCAATCTGTCCGTCTTTCCCACACTTTCTCCCAGGGCCCGTTGCGCCATTGCGTAATACGGCTGTGTGTGTGTGTATATGAGGTAAAGGCCTTGGGAGCAGCGCATTATGTTGTTAACTTATCGATATCCCGGGTGCATCTTAGATCTGTTTTTCTTCCCTTCCCCTTATGGAGTCCATTCAGCAATACACACTGTGTGTGTGTTTGCAGTGTTTGAAGCTGACGGTTTGCACTAATGTCGTTAGCAAGCCTCCTCCCGTTTTGTACCGTTGCACTCCCTTCCCGAAAAAACGTTTTTGTTTTTTCTTTCGGGCAGACCTCATCTGCACAAGCTGCATATCGCGTCGTCTTCGAAAGGTCTCTTAGATAATGGTGAAGGATGCAGCTGCACGGGGGGCCGCCACCGCTACCTTGCGAGGTTGCGTGAGCACAAGCACGTGGGGCCGATATGAGAACGGCGGCCGCCGGGTCCACATATCTGCGAGCACCGGCAGAAGATCTCTTCATTTTGGTTTTTTTTTTTGCGGAATTCGCAGCAGTCACGCTTCTTTTATCGGAATCTTTCGCTGCGACTTCAAGCGGCTGACTTATTATTAGCCAGTTTCGCCAGATCACTATCTTGCCGTGCGAACGGGTGTTTTAACCCCGGCCTGACATGAGTGCGGTGAATGGTGGAGTTGTTATTATTGTTACTTTTTGCTGCGCAGCCTCTCCCGACTGGATGATTGGTTTTAGATAAGAACGATCGATTTGTGTGCATAATGCGGGGTAATACACGGTACACCGATTATGCTGTCGCAAAGAAGAAGAAGAAGAAGAAGAAGAAGAAGAAAAGGTGGAACATTCACATTTATAGCAAATGCCTCCATTACGCGAAACCTGAGCGATAGTACCTTGCAGATCCGAACGACCAGGCCGACTAGATTCGCTTCATCCAACTATCCGGCGTCCATTGTGTCCGCCATGTTTGGACGCTCGCCGGTGTGAGCGAGTGTCGAAACAGTGTGTCGATCCATCGGCAGCACAGGTTGAGGAACCTTTGCCGAACAAAGAGCCAGCGTGTGCCGGTGCTTTGCGTTACCTCAGCCACGCACGGGACGGCTCATCATCTGTATCGATGGGTGCGATTTGATAAAATAGTCCGGGCGTCGTTACGTAAGTTGGGTTAATCTCGGGTCTCCATTACACAGCTTACGCTCGGCGGGGTAGTGTTCTGCTTCTCTCCTTTTTTTGTTTTTGTTTGGCTACTTCAACGATAGTGGGCCCCAGTCAGGTCGCTTATCAGCGCCAGCTCGACAACACAGCAGACGCAGCGGGGAGCAAAATCCTCCAAAGCACTGCGCGGGAGCAAAACGATCCCGTCCCGATGCTGTGGCGCCGTCACACGCAAACGTCACCCAATGGGTTCGACAACGTCAACGAAGCGAGCTTGAGCTTGAGGACGGCAATAACCGTTCCGTGCCGCACTCAATAATGCTAATTAGGTGCCACTTTTGCGTTCCATTCTGTCCCTTTTTTTTATTTGTGAGTGTGGGTGCGTGAGCGTGAATTTTGAAGCATCCACAGTGGGCCCTTGGGTACTGGAATGGCTTGTTCTTGTGTTGTTTTTGGCTGCTGGCGGCATTCTAACCCGAGCAACCGTCGGAACCCGTAATCCGGAACTTTCGATAGGAACTATCGGTGCGGCACAGACAGTAGGGATGCTGGTAGGGATGTCCCACACCGGCAAACACTACAATCTGTTATTTATGTACACATACACCCAAAGTCGAAAGACATCTCGGGCATGGGGCGGGTTCATTCTCTTCGGGTCGGGGCTCTAATAAAAGTTTATCGACATCATCCGGCTTACTACTTTTTCCACTGGGCAAAGCTGGACTAAGCGTAAAGCGCTGTCACCGCTGCCTTATCGTACGCCGCGCTCACTTTACCCAGGGCCTGGGGAAAAAACGATCCTAAAAGCTGGACGCCGTGTGCGCGTTCCGTAATAACCTAAAACGGCACCATCATCATCATCGTCGTCGTCGTGGCTTGGGTACATTATCGCACGCTCCATTCAATTTAAAAGCGTGAAAGTAACTCTCCATATACCATAGTCCACACGATGACATGACCGTAAGCAGGGCCCCGAAGGCAACTACGTCTTCCGGGGTTTGGGAACCTTTCGGGGGGGGGGGGGGGGGGGGCGTCCATGTCGGGTCCATCGGGCGAACAATGTTTGTCTGGTTGCGCTCTCACCCGGTGCAACCTCCCGGTCCCGTCCGCAATGGCCTCTGGGAGATCGCTTTCAACAGCCCGGTCCCGCTGGTGCCATTGTTCGGGAGCTCCAGTTTCGCCGGGCGGCGTGCGGCCACTTCCCCACGGCGTGGACAGCCCCGTTCCATTTTAATGGGTGTAATTTATTTTCAAGCGAGTACCGAGTGCGTGACCCAAACCGGTCAGTCGGCCAGCGACGTCAGCAAGGAGGCGCGGGCACTCCGAGATGGTTTATTGGACAAATTTTTAAATTAACCTAAATGCCCACCTAGCCACTCTCCGCCACCATGATTTGCCGCCACGCGTGAGAAATTGTGGAAATGTTAATAAAAAGGTGCGCGAGATGATGTTCATCTAGCGGCTTCAGCCTTCCGGGTTTGTTGGAGCACGCGGCACGAGCGATAAACTTCAGTCTCGGGCAGAAATTAGCCCATAAAGTGTGGCGTCCGCTTCCCGCTCCACAAGTGCATCTTTTTTTTTTGTGCGGTGCTAAAGACAAGGTGTAGAGAGCTCTGGGTCTTGTTTTTTTGTTTTGTTTTTGTGCTGAAGATGGCATCGCACGTTTAATAACGTGCCCGGCGAAACATCCAGATTTCCAATTCCAAGGCTTGCCAGCTAAATTAAGCGTTCAAGTACTCGGTCAGGCCCGCTCCATTCCAAGAAGCAGCCGTAGTTGTTGTAGCTAGCAAGCTGTGGAACGGAACAAATTCATGGTAGTACACCAGCAAGACCTAGAATTGAATTTCCCGGGCGTGTTGTGCTTTGTTTGTTTGCTGTGGAAAGAGAGCAATTAAGGACAGGTTCGAGTGCTGCGCGTACGGCCAAACACGGCTGGGGTGACGTGTGTTCATCGCGTTCAAGTGACCACTTCACTCGCCGGGATGACACTCGAAAGGTCATGGGGCTTGCGACCCGCGTACCTGTCACCGCCGAAATGCGTGCCCGACGACCTTGGCGCTCAACGTCCCTTTCGCCACCGCGCGATGACAGTTCTGCGCGTGTCATCCGCGGCTGAGGGTCATCGTGCATCACACCAGAAACACACCGGGGCCTCCCGACCGTGGAGGGTGCTAGAGAAAATTGGGCAAATAAAGCGCTGATCCGCAGCGGTCCAGTGCATCGCCAGGGCCGCTCGCGTCGAAGGACGGCCACTGATGTAATCAATACGGGCTCATCGACATGGGGTTTTTTTTTTTGGTTCCTTTCTTTTACTTTTTCGGAGCGCCTAAACGATCAATCTGCAAGTGAAAGGCACGGGTTTGCAAGTGAAAGACCATCTTCGCCCCGAGAGGGACCCGGAGACGGCACCGGAGGCGTCGACCTGCGCCGGACGATGATGGATGATGGACGCCGCACGGCCCTGGGGAGGGATTATGTAAATCTCGGACACTTTGGACGCGTGTGCGCAAGCGTGTTAAAGGGTCCCCGTGCCGAACAAAAAAAAAATCGTTCACTGTCCCGCACTTTGCACAACAAAACGCGTAAAATGTACCACGGCGCATCATGCCATCGCGCGCGCGCGCGCAGGGCTCCAAGATTAATCGATCCGGTTTGGTTGCGAGTGGTAAGGGATGCTCGGATTACCTGGACCGCAATTGATTGATAACCAGAGTCCCGAGAGGGTCCGGGTTTGCAGCCTCCCGGAGCAGCTGGAGCTATGACATCACCAAATCCAGTCGGGCCGTTTTCTTACCATTCCCGTCCAAACGGCAAGATCGATATCGTTTAGGTAAACATCGACATTCACCCGTTCGCCTTCCGCAGAGCAACGAGCAATGCGCGCGATGATGCCATTGCTCGTTGAACTTTCACTCCG
This sequence comes from Anopheles gambiae, assembly GCF_943734735.2. Lineage (NCBI taxonomy): Eukaryota > Metazoa > Arthropoda > Insecta > Diptera > Culicidae > Anopheles > Anopheles gambiae. The sequence continues at coordinate 6,304,213 of NC_064600.1, read as the reverse complement.
GCCGAGCTCTCAGTTTGGTCGGGCTTCCCGTCTGATTACGCTATTGGCATTCTTGCGTGGAATCGATCCAGACGCGCTGTTCCGGCAAATCCCCATATGCCCCCGACATACGCACGTTTGGCGTGTACTGGTGGTAATCGGATGCTTCCGGTTGCTCGGCTCCGGCCTAAAAACAACCCAACGAGGGTAGCATAAAGCGAGCGGTTTATAAGCCCAACATAAAGCGCCTAATTTCGCTTGCTTCTCTAATCACGCGTAAGTCTGCCCCGCCATTGCAAAAAAAAAACAGAGCTTACAAACACCACAGCAAAGCCTCAACGCATTGAAAGGCTTCCGCCCCGGGGGGTGGAGGGCGCTGCAGGCGATACATATTATTATTTCGCCTTCTGCGCTGCGGCTCGGCGTCACCCGCAACGACGCCGGTCAAGATGGCCGCCCGCCGCCTAATAAAGCTTCCGGTTACTAATGGGAAATTAATCATTTCGCTTCCCGCCGAAATTGGCTACCGTGCTACCGTGCCACCAGGGTGTGTTTGCCGTGGCAGAGACCACCACCAACCAGGCCGCCCAACACCACTCATCAAACCATCCACCTTAGCCCCGTCTCGTCTCCTACACCTCCCAACCGAGAGCTACGCGACGGCTTTGTTTTGCTCGTTCGTTGCTATAATTTTTTTTTGTTACGCGATGATGTTTGGTGTGTGTGTGTGTGTGTGTGTGTGTGTGTGTGTGTGTGTGTGTGTGTGTGTGTGTGTTTGGTGTGCCTCGACCGAACACCTTATTCGACCTGTGTGTTGTGGCTCGATGTTGGTGATGATGATGATTTGCCACAGTAAGGCAGGCAGGAGAAGAAGACAAAAAAACAAAAGCAACAGCATCACAGAAATCATACAAATAAAAACCAAAGCAACAAGGCAAAAGAAGAAGAAAAAAACAACAAACAAGCAACATCCAACGGAAGTGAGAGCGAACGAACGTACACAAAACGGTACCGAGCGACGGGCGAACCAGCGAAATTGCGAACCAACCTGGCGACCATTTACCGACCGCTTACCTTTGCTGGCATCGCCTGGCACTTTGTAAGCGTTTGTAGGCTCTAACAAAAACAAAAAAAAAAACAAAACACAGTACACACGCATCGTCACCACCTCAAAATGAAGACATGACGGGTAGCTTTTGACACTCACACACTCGCTTAGTTTAGTATATTAATGGCGCTCCTTCCCTGGCGCAACATCCCCTCGCCACCAGGCTTCCAGCAAGTGCTCAATTAATGAAGCAGAACGCCCTAGTGTGAGTTAGCGCTTGCTTCACAGCGTCTCAACGAGCGTAGGGGAAAGCGGGGCAAAATGGGCATGTTAAGCAGTTTACTGAATATTCCTTTAAATATGCCACAAAACACAATTTTTCTTTCATTATTGTATGCCTCCACCCTTTATCTATGGATTGAAATTGCCACATTGAAAGAAAACAACTTAAAATCATGAAAACAATGAAAAATAAAAGTTGATGTTTTACGAGAAGCTATTTTGACACGCGGGGTAAAATGAGCATAGCCCTGGGGCAAAATGGGCATATGTAAACAAACTGCGAAACGTCAAAACACTGGGGCAATATGGGCCACAACAACGGCGCTTAGGTGATGGTCTATGCTTTTGCGCACGTTTTGTGAAATGTATTTTCGTTCTATCTTTTGTTTTGCTGGTCAGAAAAGCCCTTAAAATTCTTCCAAAAATATGTAATCGACATTAAAACAATTTTTACACGTTGAAATCTACGAAATTGAAACTTTTCGAGCTGTGGCTGTCATCATTATTGAGGCGACAAATACAACACCATAGCCTCACCAAGCGCCAGATGTCAAAAGCATCTGCCCATTTTGCCCCAAGCGTAACTGTCCATTTTGCCCTACGTGAAGCATTTTTGTATTTTTTGTTATATTAGTAAAAATACGAATTCAATCGCCTTGATTGCTTCAGACAAATTGTAAAGAAATATCATATATTTAAAAATATATCATGAAAAACTTCAACGCATCCCTGTGACACACGTTTAAGCTTATTTTCGAAGTGGCAAAAATTACATCAATATACTGCTAAACCTTATTTTGCATTTTTCTTAGTTATTTGTTATATAAGGGTTATGAAACTTACATGGTGTTCATAGAACACTCTAATGAATGCAGTTTTAGCATTGGAAAGTATCTTTGTAGTCAAATAATGCTTAAATAGAGGGTGCCCATTTTGCCCCACATGCCCATTTTGCCCCGCTTTCCCCTACCTGCTAGAGCGTCACCAGCGTGAAGCAGAAGCTCGTTTACTGGGAAAATTTGCAACATCATTCGCCGTACGCTAACGGCTAATGAGCGAGGGCAAATATTTTAATCGAATGTGTTTTGTGGCGAGATTCCTTCGAGCAGTAGGGAGAAACCGTATCGTTCGGTCGATGGGCTTTACCATTTGGTAGTCGGTATTTTCAATGCTAGTCAAATTCAGGTGAAGAGATAGTCTTTTTGGGGTGTTGGGAGCAAAATGGCTATTTTAAATATTGAAATCTCTTTGCTCAAACGAAAATGTCGATAAGATTGTCTGATGCTAAAACATCTTTTCTGTACATTAAAAATATCAAATCGCAACGAATTTTTTCAGAACTACTGCCACGTGGTTTAATGGCCGATTGGCAAAACATCAACTGTCGAATAAGTGGGTCCAATCGAACCAAAACATTGGGCACTTAGAAAACGTTTTCGGGTTGTAAGGTGAATAATATAACGCTGCGAACAATTGTACCTCAGTGCATTATTTAGATACAGAAGAAACTAACATCACCATCAAATCTCTAACGATGGATCCGTCACCGAAAAATGGAGCCGAAAAGGATGTGCCGATCATATCAATAAAATATACACGTTCCATTCAACTCCCGGTGTACACTACCATCTTCTCGACGTTTGTCATGATTATAGCAACAGAAGAAGCAACAATTTCCACCAAACGTGACCTTATTTATAACTGGAAAATCTTCTAAGCTCAACAAATAGTATCTTTTTTGTTGGATTCCAAGCCACTGTGGAGTAATGGTAAGGTAATGCAGACGCAGACATGACAGCAAATGATGGTCACAAACAGAATTGTGGACCAGAAGATTCCTTATCCAGCATGGAATTAGTTTTGATAAGATTCAAGGTTTGCTGTAAGTCAACTACATTCAAAAGCTTTCAAATAAGCTTCCAGTTACCAGCGGTCAGATTGTGCCCCCAAAATGTCTTCTATTACCGGTTTTGATGTTACCCATGTTGTCTCACAATGCGCGTTTTTGCCTCACTTCCATACAGAAATTCCAAAGAAACGATATCTGCTCGGCAGTGGGAATAGTTTACAGCTTCGCAAAACTTTGCCCATGCAGGTGCTAACGGTGTTGGACCGCTGCAAAATTCCAGCGCACCAAAAAGTTTTGTCACCAATACCATGAAAATCCCCGCTTTTGTGCACGCTGGACCGAAATCGGGCAAAACACGCCACCTCACACAACAAGCACAACTGATAGTGGCTTTGCAACGAGCGCCTCGCGTACGCAAGCTTCAAAAGGATCACGCTGATACGAACCACGTCCGGACGGAGCGGTAAGAGCGAGCGTGTGTACGTGATAAGCGCTGCGTACAGGTGTAGAACTACAAACAGCTTCAGAAGCAAAGGAGAAGAAGAAAAAAAAAAACAGTCAAAAGCCATACCGTGCCGCTACTCAAAAGCCGGTACCGTGCGCGTCATGTCAGCACATCGCGGATCAGTCAGGGTAAAATCGGTTTCTGTCAGGCCTGCTGAAAAGCCTGCCAGGCTCCAAAGCCTCACTGGAGATTGGTACATCGAGATGACATGTAATAACGGGTGCGCCAACGCACAGCCTGATTGCCGGGCGGCTTTGCTGTTGCTAGCGACAACCGGGGCCGAGCGTTGAAAATTGGAACCGAGTTTTGTGACCACTTCCCGGTCCGGTTTATGCACATTTTTAGCACCAAAGCTCCCACTTTTTTTTGATGCAAACTTTTTCATCTTGTCGCTGGTCGTCATTATCGGAAGCTCGTAACGCGCGTGGGCGCATTAATTATAGAAGCATCGGCCAGGTTCTTGCACCCTGGTAGCATTTGGCTGCCCGTCGGGGGTTCACTGAAGGGGGTTCGGCTTGCCAGAACCTTTCTAGACGTTCGCGGGTCGCGCCTTCTGGCAGGCGCTTCTTCGCAGAAAAGCGATACTAATCGTCTGTAAACGAGGTTCTTCATGTTTTTTTTTTCTCAGTCCTTCGCTCTCTCCTGTCAATACCATCCGCGGTCCGGTACAAGCCAGCCGGTGCCGAAGATCAAACAATTCTTCACGCCCTAGGCTGCTGCCGCTCCTCATGGAAAGTGCCTTTTGCTTGGCCGAAGTTCGGTAAAGGCGTCAAACCGTCATTAAATGTCGCTCAGCGGATGCCAAATCATCCAGTCGACTTTCGCAGGCTGCATTACGAGCGCTTGGGTCTTTTTCTTTTTTGTTGTCGTTGCCCACTTGCTGAAGAATCGACGCTTCTTTGCGTTGGCGTTTGGCGAAGACGATGCTAAAAACGGAACGCATCTTGAACCTTTTTATATTCACCCACACTCTTTCTCTCTCTCTCTCTCTCTAGTTTGAAAGCAAACAGGGCACCGTCGCTTGCTAACGAGTACTCAATCGATGGGAAGATTTGATTTGCGCGCGCTTCATCGCAACCGTCGGAGCGAGCAACTAGCGGCTTCCTAGGGGCGCACTTGCAGCACTGTTGGGACGTGCTGCGGGAAATGCAAAAGCAACAACAATAACAAAGTTGAAAAAAAAACCGACACATTCACACACACACCCACACAAATTGCAAAGTCCTCCGAGAGCGCACATCCCGTCAGGTGCACCTGACGCACGTCACGTCACGGTGCCTGTGGCGAAATGGGTTTCAACCCGCACCCGCGTTATGTGATGCAAATTGAAATGGATCCCATCGGCCTCCCGAATCGGTACGGCCCCTGCCCTGGGACACTGCTACCAGGCTCAGCATTCAGCACAGCTGGCGCCTGCTGACGATAGCACTGTGCGTTACCTGATCGTCCTTCCCGGGTGGTTTGTCTGCGCGATGACATGCGACGCGTCCCTCACGTCACGCCGGGAGGACCCGGGGAGTTATGAAGCGCTCCCTCTGCCAGGACGGTGGAATATTGGTATCGCCGTCCCGTGCCGCATATTTATGGCTTAATGGCGCTTCGGGGCCAATCGAAAAGCCACTTAATAATGCCCGATTGATGCGTGCGATTGCGTATCCCCGAAGGGATTGGTGGGAAGGTATCGTAAAAAACACCAAACTTTTCGCACTTCTGCCATCCCCGACGGAGCGACCTTATCGGGCTAGCCCGGGCACGCACAGACACGCCGCCGGTGAACGCTACAGTAGTCTGCCTGGTTGAGTGCTTCGTTTCGGGAGAAAGTAAGGTCTTCTGCACCATTTCGAAGCTCTTCATCGCTGAAGCGAGGGGAGTTCTATTTTTGTACTATCTTTTTTTTTGTCTGCAGCTTGCTGCAATTATCGGATGATGTAAGTGAAGGTTAAATCAGTTCGCGTTCGCTGCTGTACGAAAATAAAACACAAAACTTTTTTGTGAAAAGGTCAATTGACAACAGTGGTGTATTCCCGCGCTGCGATGGCCTTTGAAGTTACTGTTTTTGTGCACCAGTGCACCCGCTCATTAGCCTTTCTTGCGGGGCTTGACGATGTACAGTCGAACGAGCTGCACACACGTATCGGTTTTGGGTGTCTGTCACGTAGCCCCGGGACGTGCTCAAGACGGGCGTCTGGCAGCTTACGGAGCAAACGAAACAACGTCTTCGTTTTTAGATGAAAATCGCCACCAGCTCAGGACACACACACACACGTCTCCGATTACATGAAACAAGTGGGTAAACTTGGCACCTAAGCCGACCCACCTCTCCCTTAGCTTGGCTTAGGTTCGCCCAATAATTGGGAAAGATATTGGGAAGGCCTTACCACGGCTGTCGAGCATGAGCCCGGACGAGAGGACGGCTTAAGCAGCAGCCGGCAGTGGTGGGAGAGGCAAAGCGAACGCTTAATTATACAAAATAAAACCATCGCCCGGCACGGCAGGAAATCTGGGTCATCTGTTTGGCCGAATCTGGGTCAGGATGTGCTGCGGCAGACGTCAAGTCATTCGTGTCCGGCGGGCCGTCAAGCCCCGGGCCGATTAGTGGCGCTCCAGTAAGCTCTGGGAGGACGCGTCTCGGTCGCGTTCAAAGCCAGCAGGATCCAAACCCAGTGGGACAGGTATGGACAGTTTTTGAAGGCCTCTTCATGCAATGAGATTATGCAGCTGCTGCTGCTCCTATTACCTCCTCCGGACGATTAATGGACTCTAGATTCTTTACGCCTTATTCCGGAGGATGACTTTTTCGGAGGAAGGTGTGCGTTTGACATTTCGACCGTTCTCGGCTGCTGGGATCCAGGAGGGGGAAAACGGGCTGTTCATATTTCATCTGGTTCATTGCGCTTTATCTTTTCATCATTTTCCCAACTTTACAAACCACTAAGACAAGAGCAGCAACAACAACAACAACAACAAAACGCGCATTACGTCAAACGAGCGATCATTGTCTGGGGATGATGCTCCAATAGGAGTGCATCTTCATAATAGTGCCGTGTTAGATTACTTTCTTTTATCTTTTACGTCTTGCTGCTTGTGTGTGTGTGTTTTTTTTATCTTCTTCTTTCACTAGCCGGGAACTACGTTACATCGCGCTCAGTAGTTTGCGCCGTACGTGTGCCAGGTACGTGCGAACATCAGTTTGGGAAATCTACGACGCCGACGCCCGAAAAATCCCGGATTTGAGATCTGCTGCAGCAGAGATGTTTCACCCCAAACTCCCCCTCTCACGGAGTGAGGGACGGCAGGGAGGGGGGGCTAAAAACAATAAACTCTAACCTTACAAAATAGAGCGCATCATGGCGTGAACGTTCCGGTACGGTGTGTGCGCTCTTCTAGCCGGTGGATGATGCCGAGATTTTAATTACTATTCTACCCAGCCAGGTCCGGCTAGTCGTAGACCACTTTGTTTAATCACCCGAACACCCAACTCCCCGTTGGACACTTGGCCGTCTCCTGCTCCTGTGACCTGCCACCCCAAAACTCCGGGCGTGTGCTCTTCCCCAAAAACTTTTGCTACACGCAGCACAATTTGTTTCGGGAGGGGAGAGGGTGGGGGTTAAATGAGTGAAAAATCCTACCCCGCCGAAACGCATGCACATACACACAAACAAGACCCCGGAGCTCCCAACAGCGATGAGATGATCCAACATTCCAACCGCTTCCCGGTGGTTTTTCTTTGGCCCCGGCTCGGGCGTGTGTGTTTGTTTTCTTTTTGGTTGCTGCAGCCTAGCACTGCGAGCAATAGTAATGAAAATTAAATTAAACCACCATCCCAACCCCCAATGCCCTCCTCTTACTCCTCTCCGCCATCCACCTGACCTGTTTGCGCGTTCGCGGCGTTATTCACGCATTAATATTCATTTCGTTGAAGGTGTTACATCCCGCCCAACGGCCCGGGGGGGAGCATCTTCGCTCCCTTTGCCAGTTCGCTTTTTGCTCTCTGCTTTCTTCGCGGCACCTGCTCTGAATGCTACGGTACGGCTGCTAAGCAGCAGCTTAACTCGCGCAATTGGCAACAAACACAAACCGTAAGCTAGGGCGAGGCCTGCCTAGGTTGCCCACTACCTGGGCGTATGTTGATGCTACGCGGATTATGCTGCAACCGTTTCGGACGAACCAAAAAAAAAAAAAAGGGAGGGCGAGATGTTGGGGCACAAAACGGAACCCATGTAAACGCAGCATGGAAGCGTTCGGCTAAGCGCCCGGTGGCGAAATAATGAGCCGATGCCCTCCGGCCACACATACCCATGTTGAATATCGTTTCCAACCCAACACCTCTCGATGGTGCGGCAAGGGACGGCCTGCTACACTCATTACCCATATGCTGGGGAGGAGGGGAGGGTGGGTCCCGGATTAATCCTCACCGTGCTGTTGTGTTGCATAAGATTGCACCCCTTTTTAGGTGGTCTTTAGGTGGTCAATTCAACACAAACTACACCAAAAACCAACCAGACATTCTTCGGGGAGTGGGAGGCGGATATTTGCAGACGTCCTCCGTCCAACCATTGCGACCAACACCCCCCAGGCACACAAAAAGAACCATGACACGGAACGCCCGATTCCCCCAAGCGATATCGGGCGATACGAGCGATGTCTGACGAGTGATGGCTATTTCCCAGGTTCCGTACACGTGTTACCCCGTGCCGAGAGATCGCCCAGCCGTTGGTGAGCTGTAGCAAATCCCATCCATCCGTCCATCGCTGAGGGCCGCTGCTGTCCCGACTGCCCTGCTTTGCTTCGGCGAACATCTTCACCGTGGACGTCCAGCGTACACCGTTTTTGCCGACCGAAGTGCTGTACACCGCTCGGTACGAACATCTTTACTTCCCAACAATTCGTAATTAAAAACGCTCAACGAAAAAGAGCAGCAGCAGCAGCAGCGGCCCCACAGGGCCAAACAAACGCCGAGTGCACGGCAATGCGCCACTCGTGAAAGCGTGCTAACAAAAAGGCACCAACCCCTCCATGCCCCGTGGAGGACATGTGTGCTTGAATGTGCAACCGAAACCGAAGCCCCATTAGCTGGGCAAACTCGAGATGCAAACTCGAGAGCAAAACTGCCAAGCCCGGTGCTCGCTTGGAGATCTGCTTGCCACATTCCCGAAACAACAAAACTTCGGCAGTGATGGTGCTCGCCTTAACGCCAGCCGCCGTCCCACAGCCTGCCCGGCACATACTTATCAGCTGGTCCCAATGTCCGGCCCGGAGTGCGGCAGGTGGTGATTAAGAGCTGCTAAGTGGGAGTTTTCAAACACAACACGCTGCCGCATGGTCTGTGGAAGGGAGCTGCTGTAGCATCATCGTGTTAGGTAATGGCAAGCGACGACTACGACGACTACGACGAGAGCGTGCTTCTTCAACGTGCAAACGGGTGCTGGCGGTGCTTTAATTCTTTGGTTACTTTGTTGCCTTTCGAAATTGAAGGCTCCCTTTACCCCCCCCCCCCCCCCCCATCGAGACGGTAAGCTTCAGTGCCCGCTACGGAGCGGTCCAAGCGATCAAGATGATTAATTGGCCCCGGCCAGTTCTGGTGCCGTCCCGGGGTCCAAAATCTTGCCAGCAAAACTGTATATTAAATCTGGCCCTTTTTCGTGTTGCTGTCCGCTGGAGCATTCAGTCATCCGTCAGGTGAATGCTGTCATATCTATAGCAGCTTAAGGCTGCATCTTTGGTGAGATGATTTTAACATGCGGCTCGGATGGAGAACATTTAATCAGAAATTCAAAATTTATAAAGTTTGAATGAATCTGTATTCCCACGGTGTAGTGATTTGTGGTTATATATAAGCAATATAGCGAATCTTATGGAATGAATGTTGAAATATAATGGGTATAATGATACATTAAACATCTAATGATGATATCCCACATATTTAAACCCGAAATATTAGATCCCAAATATTAAGCGCACCCAGTCATCCTTCAGGTGAATGCTGTCATGTCATGTCTAGGGGTCTATGGATTTAGTTTTGCGGAGATGTTGTTGAACGTTGCAGCTAATAAAGAATATGGAATCCAAAATTCGAGATTTGTGAAGGTTTGAAAACTTTTGAATCCAAAGAATTGGAGATTTGCGACTATTTCCAAAGCAAATTTGTGAATTCTTCGAACATACTGGAATTAATGAGGATGCAGAATGGCTATAGTGTTACTATAACACATCTCCTCCGGTAATGTCATATCTTACAACCTTAGGTGTGAGATTCAAGACACACAAATTAAGAGCTTTCATGGCTCTAGTAGTATAAGACTGTAATTTTGGGGGAAATGTTATTGAATTTCACCCCCAATAAAGTATATTGATTCAAAAATTCAAGATTTGAAAAGGCTTGGAAGACTTTGAAATGAAACAATTTTGGGATTCAAAGATATAGAGACTTGGGACTGTTGCTAGTATAACTTGCAAATTTCTTAACTGGTATTGTGAACATCTCTTAGTAATATCCCATCGATGGACCTTACATATCAGATCCGATCGAGATCTATCTGAATTACGGGTGTGCTAATATGAGTTTCTCCAAAAAAAAAAGAGTTAAAGACTCATAAATCTCCGAAATTAGTACAGCAATCGATTAATTAACTGCAAACCAGCATTCAGTCCGAATCAAACATGCCCGACACGAATCTCCCCGTGCAATCTCACGCAGGGGAAATAAGGTCCCCGGCATCCGTTTCCCTCGATGAAAGTGAATTAAGCGGGTTTTGGTTGTTGTTAATGTTTGTTCCAGGTTGGTAAACTTTAAACTCACCTTGCGTGCAGGATGAGCCAATTAAGGGTACTGGGTGTGTACGTGTGATGTTTGGCATGCATGGGAAGTGAGCGGTTTTGCAAACGTCCGCACGTCTCTCGGCACGTCGGTCTGCAAAGTTCACAGGTTGAGGTTACGCAAAGCTGCAGCGTCTACTCCACTCCACCAGTTGCATGCCCGTTCGATTGGCTGTGTGCGAGCGCTGGGTCGATTTAATTTAACCGCATCAAGGTACGTGTCAGAAATCCTCCCGAGACTTGGCCGAGAATGGCTCCGGCCCGGCACCTGCCCCCTGCAGCGGGCTAATGTTTAAAACCGTTTAAGCGTTCAAGTTTGCTGACGGGGGACCGATGTTGGGGCCGCAAGACGGCCGAGAGCGAGTCCAAAAAGCGAACGGTACAGATTAATTTACTCTCCGTCCGGAAGGCTACATTCCCACCATGCCACCTGCTGCACTCGAATGCCAGTTTCTGTTTTGCTGTTCGCTTGCTGCTGTTCTTTTCTTTTGTTTCATTAATGCGTCGATGTGACAGTCATCGGCCGGTTGCAGTCGGCGTCCGTTGGCTGGCCATCCTGCCGACTCATCTCGACGTCTTGCCTTCAAATTCTTTTATTTTCCATTTGCGCACGTTCGGCAGGCAGAAGCATTGAAATGGCCGTTGCCTGCGCCGTGTTTTTGGCTGTTTTGTTTCCGTTCCCTGACCGGCTTGCGGCGAAAACAGCGCATTAAACCGACGCTGGTCGCCCGGGCGGGAAAGGTCAAGCCGGAGTGTGTAGCGCGCATCGTCGCAACCGGTGAAGCAAATCGTGCCCGAATCAAGTGGTTAATCGGGGCGAAATTACGAGCCCAGCGAAACGATAATAACCTGGCCGGCGCTGCAGCGATGGCTGCGGAGCTTACTGATTGAGTCACCGGGACGACACGGAGTGACGACCTGTCACGGCTGATGCCATTGAAGGCTACCCGCCGCTGACCACCGCGTAGCAGGTTGGCTGACCCCGGGCGGGCCAGTAAGCTATTAAAATGTTACACGCCAAACCACACGCAACCCGTCCGCTGGCATCCGCCTGCCAAGAGGCGTTTATCACTCGGCGGTGCGGTGCTGGAGCCTGCCGTTACGCCTCATCCGGTGACCTCATCGATTAATCAACCCGCACTATAGCACGGCGATGTGTTCCTCGCCGGGGACAGGTGTGCACGCGCTGGTCAGGTTGCGACAACTTCGCTGGCGAAAAGCGCCGCAAAATTAGACCGCCAAACTTCCCAAAACCTCGGCAGAGTCCTCGGCGGAGTACCCGTCAGCTTCACGGGAAATTGCACTCGAGGCGGAGAAGGATTCACACACACACACACACATGGCGCACAGTTTGGACCAAAACACAACTAGTGGGGTGCAGAATGTTTCTGCACAGGCGCTTGGGAAACTTGCATGGGGCGAAATTGTTCAAGTTTCGCCCTGTTCCGGGCTCTACCGGGACGCGAAAACTCGTAACACCGGTTGTTACAACTTGCGAGGACCGCAGGGAGATTTAAGTCTTAAATTGTTTTGTCATAGTTTCGCCCGGAAGGCTGCTGCCGGGGTTTTGGAGTTGCCGAAGAATTCACCCTCGCTCGGAGAATGGAAGAATGCACGACGGCCCAGAACGCTCCGTCGCGGGTGAGCGTCAATCAGCGCGGAACTGTGAAGCAATTTCCCGCTCGTAGAGCGTCAACACACAAAAAAAACGACAGACGATAACGATAAGCTAAATCCCGACAACCATTGCCAGCCGGGGCGAGGGCGTAGCAATTAGCATTCGGGTAAAAGGGACACGAGCCGGCCGGGAGACACGGTTATCAATTTCACTTTCCAGAAGTTACAGCAAATGCAAACTAATTTGCAACTTATCGGCTCAAGTCGCCCAAGTCACGCGCCGCTGCCCGGCTTGACGAGGTTGCTGCACACCTCCAACGGCCAAGGTGTAGAGGACGAGCACCCAGGCAAACCCAGGGCTGGATGATTAATCGCCAAACCGAGCGGCGTTGTGTTCGAAAGTGATCGAATCTTTTGTGTTTGTGCGTGCGGGCGTCCTCTCGGCGTTGAGCGGGGACATCGGCATCCTTGAGCCTTCAGCAGCATGACAAACGGACAACGGAGGGGAAGTGGGTTTCGAGAGGAGGTGTTTATTTTTTGCGGCCCATTGTTGTGTAGCCGCACAATCCAGCACGGGAGGAGGCTGCGACTGACCTACGCGCCTACGACGTTGTTGATGCGCCGTTTGAGATTCGATTTTTGTCGCCGTGGCTGCTGCCGTCTTCACAGCGCGATATTGTGCGCTCGATTGCCTACTTTTTGCTGCTGTTGTTGTGCGCCCGGCCAAAAAGGCTCTTGTACCCTTGTCAGGTGCAGGCGCACACCGCGCGGCCCGTTCTGCGGCACCGACACCCCGCAAGATTGATTATGTCATAAATCGAGGGTGGGCCGGCGAGCGATATGGGCCGAACGTCCCATTCCCTGGGAAACGCGTCTGCCTTGTGGCATTGGTCGGGTTTTTCACGCCTGCGGTTTTGCTTCATTGATTTATGGCACCTTGCGGAATCCGTGTCAATGCAAGGGATGCGAGCGCACAGTGCCAGGCTGGAGGGACAGTTTTTCATGTGTTTTTTTTTTTTTATTATTATTTTCCCAAGCACCACTCTGAAGATGGGAGCATCGCTGCAACGTGATGCAACGTGCACGGGGGTGCAATGTGTGTGTGTTTTATTGTTGCTGCTTGCCCTCCACCGGTTTATGGCGCGATGTGCAGTTAATTGAATTTTAAATGATTACTAAACGTTTGCCCCCGTGCGGTTTGTGCCTGTGCTGCGGTTGTACATTTTTGCATAATCGGGCAGATGGGCACCGTGATGCGGCCAAGCGACGGGCGAAACGGGGTGAGGGGATCAACCAACAAAAAAAAAGGGAAAGGATTTTATGTATAAAAGAGCAAAGGGCAGATTGGTAAGGCCGAGGAAACACCGAACAAGGGGTGTCAGAACCAAAATAGAAAGTCATCTCGCGTGCGGTGTGTTGCGAATGTTGTGAGCTTTTGTAAATGATGCTTTTTACGCGTGACACTCGTTTAGCCCGTTCGTATGGTGCCGTTAATTAATTCGAGCAAATTGGATCGGACCAATTGGAGGTTGTTTTTTAATAATCTGAACATAGCGAGCGAACGATCGGATTATTGATGCTGTAAGCGAGCAATTAATGTAACGCGGAGGAAGAGAGAGAGAGAGGACAAAATAAAGACGTGAGCAAGGGAGATTTAAATACGGCTATTGACGCACACGCTGCATGGGCTCTCCCGTGGCGCAATGGGAAAGCTGGGGGAGTAACAAAACCACGCAGCGAGCGCGCATGGCTTCAAATCTCTTCCAGAGATCGATCGGGGGGACTGCATTTCGAAATTGATCTTCTTATCTACGTTAGTAAAGAAATTGTGGAAAGTATATAATGGAGGAAAAGATAGTTGAAGATAATTTAAATAAAATTAATGTCTATACTAAGAGAAACAACTGTTCAAATGTGTTTATAAACACCCTTTGAATCTGTCCCACCTAACAAGGCTATGAAAGCTTTTTCCATCATCAATAGTTTCCCTCTTACACAATCTCCCTAAAACTGGCAGCAAAAATTACGGGCAATTTCGCACACACACACACACACGGCTCTTTATTTATGTATGCTTGGTATGGCTCCGCGGTCTCGCTTACGATGCGAAATCGCATTAAAGCTCCTCCGCCAGCTCGATCCGGTCGGCGCTGTGGCGACAATAAAGCCTAAAACCGGAGCCCTCACACACACACACACACACGCGCTCACACAAATTAATCGGTGGCGAAAAATCCATCCGAAACGTTTGCAATATACAAGCATATAGTTTCTTCCCCGGGGCAAGGGTGTGTGTGTGCATGCGCCTGGTTAATGTGTGTTTTGTTGGGTCTCCCTTGTTTTTATTGCCTCCTCACCAGCTGCCTTGTACGGTTCAGGATATGGGGAAGGTTTTATGCACAAACAATCGGCACACATACACATACACACACACACACCCAAAAAAAAAAGAGCAACAAACAACGGTCCAGGCATTTGTCATACACGCAGGAAGTGAAGAAAGAAAGTGAACACCAACAAAACGAAGGGAACGGCAGGGAATCGGCACACATAAATCGCTCCCCTTTCCCAAAAACTTTTGGCGGGGTCCAGAGCAAGCGAGCAAACAATCAAGCAGCGAGAAAAACCACTCAAATCTTGGGCTGTTTTTTGTTGTTGTGGTTGCTGTTGGGTGTTTTGTGTTCAGCCAAAACCCGTGTCCGACATCGGATAAACCTGTAACGAGAATGTCATGCTCGCTGTGACGTTATCGTTATCGTCTGATCAAGAGTATAGAGCCTGAACTTACGCGAGCGGGCAAACGTTCTTAATTAAAGTTTTTGTTTAAATCAATCTAAAGGATTGCCTCGTTTGGCGCATGGTGGCTGCGCGACCATAATGCCGTTAACGTTAGCTCTATTTTTGAATTGTTTTTTGGTTCTTAAAAAAAAAATGGCCGTGCGCGTCATCGAATTACTTTCGGCAGTACGAGCACACATTTGTTGCACCTTTTAGAAACAGGCTAGTGATGGGGTTTGGGGAAAATTTAAAACCTCTCCCTCTATCTCTCTCTCTCGCTTTCCGCTCTCTGTGCCAATCAAACAGGAAACTCTTTCTCAAAAAGCTTACCCAAACACACACACATATACATGCGTACGTTGGGCATTAGTAAAATTGGATGCTGCGAGCCGCACGGATGGCTTCCGTAATTTGCCCATCAACATCATCATCATCATCATCATCATTGTCGGATTCTGGCTGGCTGCGAGCGAGGCCTTAACGGCTCCGGTCGGTGTACAGAAAACCGGCAACAAACAGTCTCATCTCCGGCGCCATTTTAGTAACTAATGAGCAGCACAGGTACGTGGGGCAGAGGGATAGGGGACAGGCAAGCCGTCGAACCACCACTTGTTAATTGACTGCTAACCCGGTCCCGCTTACAGCCCACTGCTTTGTCTCTGTGTAATAAGCGCAGCCCGTCACTAAAGGCGGTTCGTTGCTGACCATTAACGGGACGCTAATCGGAACTGTCAAGCAAAGGCTGTCAAAATAGCGAACACGCGTTATTGTTTTTTTTTGTTATTTTCACACTCGACACGTATCTCTATCAATACTGGGTTGCCGGTACAGCTCAATGATCTCTTCAGCAAACTGTTCCATGGTGCGGATAGAGATTGCAGCTGTTTTGCGTCACCGGGCAATGTGTGTGTGTGCGGATTTTTGCAAAGCCACCCCACTCCTCTGTTCCGCAAAAGCGCTCCAAAAACCCTTCTTTGCGAGAAAATAATACATCGATACTCGTTTGACGCACCGCACAACAAAAACGACACATTCCAAGGCAGCCGCGCTTTTCCGCGCACTTCTCGGACACTTCAATTTCGCCGCGGACACAATGGGCGCCCCCACACGTCGTCCCCAGCTCCAGCGTCCAAGCCCTGGACATTCCCATCATGTTCCGATTCGACGCCGTGCGCGATTTCATTCTTCTCCCGTTGCTCTCAATTACCTGGGTTTATTTTTTTCCGCCGACATTATCCCTCCTCTCTGGCCCGGGATCTTCCCTCTGCCTTGGCTTGGCGAGCGAGAAATAGAGAAGCCCCACCCTTCTCCTCGTCCATCACAGCATCACATCACGTAATCAAACGCAGTGCCCACCCGTTTTGTGTCGGCCCAAAACTCTGGCCACACTTTTACTTTTGTTTGCCTAGCAGCGCTCGTACGGTTGCTAAAAAAAAACGGGTGGCCAGCCACATTCCCGCGGTCATTCCATGCACATTCATTGCGTTCGTTGCGTTTCAGCTGCTTTTTTTCATCATCTTCGTTGCTAGTTTCTATTATTGTTGTTGAAAATGGTCAGATTTAGTTGTCGCACACCGACTTCTTCGGCGGGGAATGTTTGCGCCTTGTTCGGTGTGTTCGGCGATTAACGGCATAGAGACGGGGTCCCCCCCCCAACCATTACGCAATACAGCTAGATGCCTGGGTGGATCAATCAAGAATGGGGGGAATCAAGGGTGTAGTTGAAGCGGCGAGTGCCGCGATTGGGAAGATGCACTCACTCAGTAATCCTCCGGTCTTGAGCAAATGCCAGGTAATGGAAGAACGCGCTGCCGTAGAAGGGAAGCTCGTTATTGCTCAATTTCGCTCATTATCTAACCATGAGATGGGGTTCGATTGATAGACAGCAGGATGAGGGGACCTGTGCCGGGGATGACAGGAGATGCTACCTATTTACCCCCGTTAAGCGTTCTTGGCGGACCAGGTGTGTGAACGTACGTCGTACATCAGCCCGCAGGTGACAGCTGCAAACGGTTGGCACAGATTGCATTACGGCATTCCACAAACGCTGCTACAGTGTACTTAATTTGTGTGCGTCCCCTAAAGGCAGTGTTGCTAGTTCTATTCCGAGACTGGCAAAATCGGAACCACTAGTTCCGCCCGGAGTTGGAGTCGCCCGGTGTTATCCGGAGTCATCTGAAGACAGCTGGCGTCATCCGGAGTCATCTGGAGTTACTCGGAGGCATCCGGAGTTGTCCAGTGTCAGAATCGTTTGGAGTCGTTTGGAGTAGGCCGGAGTAGTCCGAGTCATCTGAAGTTGTCCGGAGTCGTCATGACTATTTCTCCGGCCGTCTTCAGCCGACTTGAACTCCTGCTGACTCCGGATGACTCCGGACGACTCCAGACGGCTCCGGATGACTTCTGTCGACTCTAGATGACTCGGACTGTAGACGACTCTGGGCGACTTCGACTCCAAATGACTCTGGACGACTCCGCCTGACTCCGACTTCAGCCGACTCCAAACGACTTCGGACGACACCCACTCTGGGCGACTTTGTGTTGTCCTGCGACCCAGCCAGCTCAGTCGGGCCGAAAAATGGAGTCGTCCGAAGTCGTTGGGTGTCGGCCGGAGTCGTCCAGAGTCATTCGGAGTCGAAGTCGCCCAGAGTCATCTACAGTCGGAGTCATCTGGAGTCAACTGAAGTCATCCGGAGTCATCTGGAGTCGTCTGGAGTCTTCCGGAATCATCCGGAGTCAGCAGGAGTTAAAGTCGGCTGATGACTCCGGATGACTCCAGATGTTTTCAGATAACTCCGGATGACTCCGGACGACTCCAGGCAATTCTCGATGACGATTTCCAACCGCTCCCGAACTCCGGACTTATGCGAACATTACCCATCACTAAGCCACACACATACAGACACACACACATGCACATGAACCCCATTTTTCGGCTCGACTGAGCAGGCCGGGTCGCACGAGAACACATGCCCGGGAGCTTAGTTATCAGTCGCAACTTTAGTAACATCCTATGAAGAATACACCGTTTGGAAGAGTACGCAGATATATCGAGAGTGATAGCAAGCGAAAGAGCGAGAAAGATAGTGCAAAGCAACACACAATCCATCTCCAGCAATGCCCCTGCCGCTAGATGTGAAGGGTGTTCCAGGAATAGATTGAAGTTTGCGCGTGCCAACTACCCAATAAACCAACCCCCTGTAACTTGTTTGCTCGTCTCACCCAATCCCGTCAGCTTCCTGGAAGTTCGCCGTTGTACCACTGGAAACGCTTACATCGGCACAGAGTCAACAGTGTGTCGTCAGGTTCCGCGCCAGCAAGCCCCATAAAGCCGAGGGTGTTAACAAGCAGCTTCGTATCGTATCGCTTTTTTTTTATACACTGGCGACACTGACGCCACTGGCTGGATCAATCGGGGTGGCAGGATTCAATGTTTATTTATCGCCTTTACCTTTACACACAAACACGCCGTGCCCGCCGGGGGCAATGTCTCGCGAAAGTACGCGACATCCTCCCGCCAATCCTCCCCCTCTCCAAACCATCGCTGTCGCTGTCAAAACAGTGTACAGAGGGTGTCGCGCGCGTCCGAAGCGTGACTTCTGTTTTTCAAACCTCCATCCCTGGTGCTTCTGCTAGGGCGTAAACGCTCCCGGGAATCGATTTGCGATGCGGAAGGCCACAGTAGGTCGCCCATCTTCCCGTAAAGCACCAACAAACAAAAAAAAACGTACAAACATAAACGGCTCACTGCCATAATAGTCGGCTTGTGTGTGTCTAAAAGCTGTCAACTGGCAACACGCTTTGGGCAAAGCGAGAAGGAGAGAGAGAGAGAGAAAGCAGAGGGCAAAGTTCGGTAGCATCCAAAGTTTGTGTGATGTTTGATGTTAGTAATCAAGGTCAAAAGATCAAACGGAGCCTCCGATGGGGAGGAAGCTTTGCGGAAGGAACTGTACCCATCGCAAAACCGTCAATGAAGCGAGCGAACGAGCGCAGTTCCTCCTCCTCTGCCTGAGTGATTTATGAATTTTCCATACCGATGGGCCGGTGTTGCTGCTAGGCGACGACGGCCCCCTTGGGTACAGGCGCGAACGACACTTGTCAGTCAGTCGCAGCGATGCGGGCTGCACGACCCCGTGTCCCAATCGTCAGGATGAAAAGCATTTTAGCATTTCAGCAGCCATTCGCTGCCGTTGTGAGCAGCGTGCACGCGCCTGACACCTGATGAGTTCATTCTCGTCATCAGCGCACCGACCGGCCGGATGACAGGGGCGCTTATGGGCGCGCTCTGCGACAAAACCGTGCCAGCTTTGAAGTGGGTGACCGAGTGACGACGGACGTGCCTGAACTGGGCAATCGGGTCCCTCCGGCTCCGGCGGCGCCTGTCATCTAAATCAGCCAGCTTACGATGCGAGGAAGCACACACACACAGACGCGCAAGCACGCGTACACGCTACAATGTAGTGCGCGACAATATGGGCAAACGTCATCCGCAAGTCCTGACCTATCGATAAATCAGTGTGCCGGAACACCAGAATTAGCTCCCGTCTCGACTCGACCTGGATGCATTCAGTCCTCGCAACCCGCTCATCTCGCCGTTGGCCGTTGACGTCTTCACACCGTTAGCGCGCCGGTTGCATAACGCTGGTAAAGGCAGAGCAGAAAACTGGTGTGCGTAGTACCACCTTAATTTGATTTTGATCGCTACAATGTACTGCCCATAATTGTGTGGCTGTGCTTGGGACGGCGCGTTCGACTACGGGGACGCCAATTCTTTTCAAACAAACCGTTTGGTGTCTTCGAAAACCTTCACACGCAAAGATGCCCACCAAGGTAGGCGTTTGATGCTGATGCGTCGCCTCAGTTCCCATGCTCGTCCCTGCTGCCCGTAAAAGGGGAACCGTCTGGTGTGTGCCCTTTTCTTTGGCGAGCATTTTGGGAAACGAACATCCACCCCAAAAATATGAAAGAAACGAAAAGAGCATCTATTGGAGCATCCAACATTGGGAACTCGGCTGAAGAAGGTACGATAGGTCCACAGATGCACGCCATCCGCCGTCGATACTGCGCACAATGGCCTGGAGAGCTGTTTTGAGAGATTTTGATTAATTTTCTTTCCCTTTTTTTTTTGGAGTTGGAACGACCTCACCCAGCTCCAATACCACCGTGCGTAATCCAAAATTGGATGCACGGTGTTTGGAATCGCACCGAGCTGCTGGCGAGTCGCGTCTGTGACGCACTGTGGTGACACACCAGGCAGCCCACCTTCACGAGCGGTGCGTCAATTATCCTCTCGAGAGGCCTACCCGAGGCCCCCCCGCCTCGGAAAAGTGCTGCTTCCCGCTGGCTGCTGGCTACAATCATCGCGGTCAAAGGTCGCGGTACCAGTACCGCAGCCTTGCCGTGTGCGCAATGTGTGATCGAAAGTCCTTTGCGCGCGCTGGGTGAAAGGCAGCAGCACTGCGTGGTGCCCGGTTGCGCAACTCACGGATACCCGCCAACCAAAAATGCCTACCAATGCGAGAACTTCGGACTGGGGCCATCCTCACAAGGCGCCGCACGCCTTGCATCTTGTAAGCCATTCTGCTGCCCGCATATCGGGGACGTTTCGTGCTTTCGGAAAACTCTCCCACAGACTTCCTGCTTCGAGTCGCAAACCATACGAAGACATTCTTGTTTTTCGCCCCAGCGCAAAACATTATCTAACGGTGGTCGTGCGGTGGTAGCGCTTCTTCGCGATGCGGCTTATCGGGCTTACCACTCTAATGCGCTGCTCGCTGTCGCGACATTTCGTGCAGCACCCCAAAACCAGTTCCGTCGGTGGTGCGGTTGGCGCTCGAGCCGTGAAGATTCGCGATTACTCCACCCGCGCGCACGCACACGTGGACTGGCCGCTTCCGGTTCGCCGTTTGGCACTCGCCCGATAAACGATGACGGTATGACTTTCGTTTTTTTTCTTCTTTGCATTGCCTGCGCGCGGACCGGTTGAGAAAAATCGCGCGATGTGCAAAAAAACGATAGCGCAAGCGACGAACCGGGGCGGCCGGTTGCATCTGCACCCTTGTGCGGTACAGTCTGGTACAGTCTGCGAATTAGCACCGTGCCTCGGAAACTGCATGCCCTCCCCGCCCCGGGTTTCATAATCCAAGGAAACAGAGGGCGGGGGGGGGGGAGGGACATCTTCAAAAAAAAAAGGGGAAGGCATTAATTCCAGCAGGCACCAATCGGCTCTGTTCCCTTCTTTGTGCCAGCGTTTGCGGCGTGATGTACAAATTGGCGACTGCAGCAACCGGATACACAACACACAGGATTGCCCGAGAGGGGGGGGGGGGGGGGGGGAAGGGGGAGATGTGTGTGTGTGTAACCGTGGGGACAGCAGATTGGTAAATCACCGTGCGTTTTGTGCACTTTTCTGTGCCGTTGCGCGGATATCGAAACGATGCGACATTGTCGGCTAGCCTACTTGCTGCAGCAGCAGCGTGGGCACACACACACACACACATCCGTCCACACACAATTGCAAAGTGAAAGTGCACAAACCGCCCAGGGATGCGAGCGGGTTCGATTCGGGAATTGGCGCACGGCCACGTTGAAATAATAACAAACAAACAAACAAACAAACACAAAAAAGAGCTCACACAACCGACATAAGCCGACGCATTCGCACGCAAATGCGCGCAAACCTTATAAATAAAACGCCCCCCCCCCCCCCCCTTTTCTTCCCCACCCCCCTTGGAAGGCACTCTCAATTAGCGCGCACCGGAGGTTAATCTGTAGCCTGGATGGATTTAGCTTTACGGGGACATGACATGACTTCATCGGGCCCTGCCCTGCCCTGCTCTGCGTCCTGCAGCCGGAGCGATCCTGATTCCAATTTTGCCGCGTTCGCTGACGTTTCTCCGCTGACAGCTGAGCTCATCCGACGTGATCGGATCTGCGAGTATTGTTGTTTTGCTTTTTGCTCTTTTGCTTTTGCTCATTCTCTTAACGATTTTTTTTTTGCTTTTGTTTTGTTTTTGCCTCATGGCTTCAATCCATTCCGGTTTCCGTTTTCATCCGGTCCGGTCGAGTGTGTGGTTTAATTTCATTTTCACTCTCCATTTCGTTTTGCGTCTTTTTCTCCCTCTCCATCTTTTTCGTATCGTTCATTCCCCGTTCAGTTTCGTTCTACTGAAAACTTGTTTTTTTTTTGTTGCTCTTTTTGTTTGTTTGTATTGTTGCGCGTTCACACTCTAATTACACTCTCGCTCCTTCCTTTTTTTCGCTCGCACACACACACACACCAACGTTCTGGTAAAAAGGTGTGGCGAAGAACGCACTGCTCACACACAGAACTGGAGCAAAAGGGTTCGTTGCCACCGTTGGGCCACGTCTGCCACGATGTCTACGGCGCTCGCGCGTGCCACACAGAAACACACATACGCGCTCGCGCGCCACTGAGAATGTGAGGTGCGAGTAGATAAACATCGCTCAAG
The DNA here is from genome assembly GCF_943734735.2 of Anopheles gambiae. Taxonomy (NCBI): domain Eukaryota; kingdom Metazoa; phylum Arthropoda; class Insecta; order Diptera; family Culicidae; genus Anopheles; species Anopheles gambiae. The sequence continues at coordinate 6,281,870 of NC_064600.1, read as the reverse complement.
CACACGCGCACGCGGTGCGCAAACAGTAGAGCAAGCTGCTGAGCGATGACGCGATGACTGATGTTTGCGGCCGTTAAGCGGCGCATTAATTAGCTAAACAGACACAGACCCGCCGGGTCTGGTCGTAAATATCAATATTTAGAATGCACTGGACGGTGGTAGGGCGAGCGGGTTGTACGGGGAGGCTACCACTACAGCTACATTGTAGCGAAGGATGGACCCGGCTGGGCGTGAGCTGGCTGGATCGTTCACCGCCGTACTAGGTCAGTAACGGGAGGTGGCGCCATGACACCGCGGCGTCATAGCTTGTCTCTCCGTATGCGTTTGTGTGTGTGTGTGTGTGTTTCTTTAATGCATAATGTAATTGATGTTTCACTTTCCAGTGCGTCATTATTGCTATTGAAGAGTCCAAGTAACTCCTCGGAAACTAAGTGTTTGACTTGAGAGCAATTTCCAGGGGTGGGGAAAAAGGTCTTGCCCACCCCCCCCCTCCCCCCTCCCCCACCTGGAAACTCGCTTAATTTTCCCCCAATTTCTAGTCGTTACATCATAAGATGAAAGTGCCCAGCACGGTGCCGTAACACAGATGACCGTGGTAATGGTACATCAGCCACAAGCCCCGAGATATATTAACAGCATTTATCTTGCTCTGCCCCCATCCCCACTCCCCACTCCCCTCTCCCACTAACCCATAAATTGTCACTTTTGGGGCGGGAAGTAAGGGTGAAAAATAGAGCTGACGAAATAATCACTCCGAAACGTAAGAAAAGCAATAAAACATTAAAACGATACACCAAGCGACGAACCCCTCGTTTTGACCGAGAAATTGTCTTGTTGCAACCTTCTCGTCCTCCAAAAAAAAAAACAAAAAGGGCACGTTCACGTATAATTAAACCTTTTAACCCCTGCACGGTTGCGCCCGTATGTGAAGCATCCCTTTATTTGTATCGCATCACCGCGAAGACATGGCTTTATTTATTAAACGGCATCACCTTGAGCGAACCAGGGATGGGAGGGGGATGTAGAAGGGGGGGGGGGGGGGGACTACCAGCCCGCAAGCGGACCAGAATCTGTGGACCGAATGGTTCACTTTCGGAACGCGCGCGCGCGTGACGCCCGTACGAATGTGCAAAGTGCAAAGCCGCCCCGGTGCCGTGACCAGGATCGACCTACGATACTTCGCTATGAGCCGCACACGAAGCGGGCATAAAATGCCATCTTTTGCTTTTCGGGCTCACTCCACTTACTTTCTTTCCCAGTTTATTTCACCCCGTCCCCATCCCCACCCTCTTTCTTCCATACCTTTCTCTCTACTCACACACACACACAAAATACCATACAACCTGTGCCCGCGAGGGCCGCCCAACCACGTTCACTTTCGTTCGTTCTGGTTTCGGGTTCGCGTATCTCTCCCCCCCCCCCCACCCTCACCCCCAAATCCCCCTTTTTTGTTGTTGGGTGGAGTTGGGATGTCTGCCCCGATGTGCCAAACGGGGCATTTCGCCTCTCCCACCACCACCGTTCTTTTCTTTCTCTTCCGTGCCGCCCTCTCCCGGAGCCGATCAAACCGACCCAACGAAAGGAAGGGAAAAAAGCTCATGCTTCCCGCGCACTCACAGCTTCCCAGCGCGACACGACGAACGGAAAGTTCATTTCGCGAACGCCGAACACCGTTTGCGTCGTTTGCGGCCGATGAGATTTCGTCGGCCTTTCCCTCGTCGTGGCCACCCCCGCTCACCCTCGACCCTTCCCACTCTTCCGGACCCCAACGTTCGACGGGAGCGATCGTTTTGGGCGTGCGGGAAGGGGGTTCACTTTTCATTACACTACAGGGCCCATCATCATCTTCTCCGCACACATCTCACCGCGTCGAAATTGTGTGCTGTGTAGTTGTGTACGTGCGCGTGTGCTTTTTTTCTCTCTCTTTCTCTCTCTCTCTCTCTCCTTACGCTTCGGCTGGAGTGGGCTGTGTGGAAGCGAAACGGCAACACACAAAACCCTCTGCCAAGCAGAGCAGCAACCCGAACAAAACGCAAACCCGCGTGCGGGACGGGTCGTGCGATTGTTTTGTGTACAAGTGTCCGGGGCGGGGGGAGGTTCGTCGCTTTGCTC